>NW_024582550.1:1049836-1071096 GCF_018398535.1 Haplochromis burtoni | reverse complement strand
ACTTACTGACGCAAAACAGTGTTGCTACTGCTTGCACTGCAGCTGCTCATTACAGTAATTGGTGGTGCATCAAGCTGTTGCTATGTTGGTATTCTCTCTCTCTCTAATTGGATCTGTTTAGGTCACACATATTTTGGATCACGATTAACGATCCTCAGGTCTGTTTCAGACAAACTCGCGTCCCTTGATTTGGGGAAGGGGCCTCAGTGCAAGAGGCTTTTGCAAAAAAACAAAAACAAAAAACCGCTGCACAGCCATTGGATAAAAACGTTGAACGTGACATCAATCCTGCTGCAGTGCGCTTAGACACACACAAGCGTATTACAGCATTCCTATTAGTGCATTACTTTTTAGGGTAAAGTTGAATTTGTGATCATCAAGACAAGAGATTATCTCCACCACCAGATGACCTTAATTGACCCAAGGTCCTTTGTGATCGTCTGCCCCACCCTCATTGTTCTCACCTTATTGTCTTCACCTGTGTCTCACTATGCAATCAATCCACTGTGTATTTTTTGTCCTATCTTTTCCTTTGTTAAGGCATCTGTTTATGCTCCCACCATCCCTTGTTCCAGCTTCTTGTGCTTCATTGTTGTCCCCAATTTCTCCCTTCTGCCCCAAACTCACTCTGTGTTTTCTGGTTTTGCTTTCTGGTCAATAAAGATGTTTTGTTATCCACCTCTCCTGCTTGTCTGTCCTGCCTGCCTCGGTTGTTTGAAATGGACACGTTAAATTTTACAGGATTTATAAATGACCTCTCCTGTTGTTATCCTCTTGACACATAAATACACTTCATTTAGTTACAATTCAAACATTATTAGAGATGCCTAATATTTTCCAGCTGCACACTTGACCATTTTTGAAAATCCCATCTCTGGTAGTACTGCACTCCATGAACCTCGTGTAGCTTTTCTCATCTCCGTTTCATCTCTCCCTACCCTGTGTCTTTACTCACCTCTACCCCTCAAATCACCTCTTCCGTTTTTAATTTCTCTCACACTCCTCGACACTCTTTTCCTGCTTTATAAAATGGGGCGGGGGTGGGTGGGTGGTATTACGCTGGGATTAGGTCTCAGCCGGCTTTAATTCCACCTCCTGAAATGAGATCCATGCCGTAGCCAAAGAGAAGGCTGCTTACTGCCCTCACAAACACACACACACAAACCAAGAATCTCTCCCGTATGAATATGAATATGTTTTAGATCCAACAGCGAGTATAAAGAACCGACGAAATTTTGCTTTTTTTTCTTTCAAATTTAGGCTCGACTCATATTTTTCTTGTAATATAATTTCCCCACATATTCCTGTTTGTATTGTTCTCCCCCAATGACAGCTGGGATAAACTGATTCAAATCAGTTTGTAAATTAAAATAACATCACCTACATTGGAAACACCATCAAAGACTGATATGTTGAAAATAACTTCATTGCTTTTGACATAGACATTTGTAAATAATTGGGCACTATAATAAATGCATGCATGTGCGTGCACGTGTATGTTTGAGAGAGAGCGAGACAGAAGGTGGGCAGACAACTCACAGAGCTATCATGTGGAAACATGTGGAGTTTTACTGCCCCCTAGCGACAACATATAGAAACAGGGCATGCAAAATA
This sequence comes from Haplochromis burtoni, assembly GCF_018398535.1. Taxonomy (NCBI): domain Eukaryota; kingdom Metazoa; phylum Chordata; class Actinopteri; order Cichliformes; family Cichlidae; genus Haplochromis; species Haplochromis burtoni. The sequence goes on along the minus strand of NW_024582550.1, from coordinate 1,069,482 downwards.
AGGAGTGGCAGTGTGTGTGTGAATGAGTGTTGAAGATGCAGAGCAGAATTACAAATCGTGATCTTGCACTGATTGTTAATTTTCTTTATATAACTGCAAAAGGTAAAAGAGACGCTGTATGGGTGGACGTGAGCGCCATACAGCATCAGAGAGATGATAGACAATGAAAATGCTTTGTAAAGTGTATTATGTTCTCCACCCTTGTTAGCTCCTTCCCTGCCAGCTTTCTTTCTTTTTGTGCAGCTGCTATAAATAGTTTCTGACCAAGAGGAAAAAATAAGAGTGGTAGAACAAGACAGGTTGAGCCCCAAATGGCTAAATTTTCCCCTTTTTTGGTTAATGGAACAAGAAAAGGAAATACAAAAATGTGATGTGAGACCATGCAAATATATAATCTTTATTTTTTTGACTGAGCACATGAACAGGGATGCCATGTAGACTTTACACTTAAGGGATTAACTCAGATGAGGCTGAGCTGCATATACACTCACACAATAATTCAGCCATTTCTTCAGTTCATTCATTCATTTATTCTTTTACACTGGTTATTTGTATTTCCTGTTGTGTGAAATTCATTCATCAACTCTACTCACACTTGTTAACTAAATGAGAGCAGGTGCAAATGTTTTGCAGGGGTTTATGGTAAGGTGAAAGGGGGGTGTCAAAAAATTCCAAGTGAAGTGGTGAGGTGCCAAAAGAGGAGCTGAACTCATCTTTATGCAAATTTGGAGAGTCTGCAGCAATTACACAGATACAGTAGCGAGTGTCCACTTGACTGATGTGAGTCCATGGAACATTTCTGCCTGAGAACTCTAAGTTAAATCTAACATGTGTAACCTGACAGGATGCATTTCTGCATAGCTGCAAAGACATTAGTGCATTAGAGCAATTAAATGAGGCAAGTTCTCTGATTCATGGGATTTGTGGTGGCTTAAAAACAAGTTGTGATGTAACTGCAAGTGTAACTGATATTTTTGCCATTCTCTTTTTTTAATTGGTCATTAAATGGTGCAAAGTAGTGTGTCAACGCAATATATCAGTGAGTGGTAAAAGTAACCTTTGTTATGCATTCATGCTACATCATGAGCGTTTGCTGACTTATTTCACTAAATGCTAATTTATTTAGAACAATGTTAATTTAATGATGTCTCCTTTAAGGTGTGATGTGCTCAGGAGGTGTTTCCAGGTAATGTTTTTAAGCTGTTGGGTGTCACCAGTACAAACATGATCAAATACTTTATTTCAGATCAAATAAAAAAATTATGTTGATTAAAGACTAATGTGTATGCTCAGTAGTAAATTACTGACCTCACATGTAGGATCTTTTTAAGTACTGTTCTGCACTTCTGGATTGTTTTTCAACGCCACTACAAACACAAATTCCTTTTACATAAGCATGCAAGGCATCCGCTGTTGTGTTAACCTAACCCTTTCTTTCCATCGGGGCTTTCTGCCATTTCTCAGGGTGGCGTGGTACCTGATTCAGTGCTGACGTTTGCAGGTCAAATATAAAGAGCAGCTACTGCTCTAGAGTGCCCATAATCTGCATATATGAATATGTCTGCAGTCCAGTTAGCCTCACACAGGCAAATAGGAGTTTCACTTTTTCCTTTTTTTCTTTCTTTCCTACTTTTTTTTTTTTTTGCAAATGTAAAAAAAAAGAATTAATTTGCAAATTATGCATGAATACCTGTCATTTCAAATGTAACTGAACTTGTTCAGCTTGATGAGCATCACTGAGAAGTAACATAGAAACTCTTTGATGTGCAAAATCTCATAAACATTTTCTATTCCAAGTCTCTCTAAATTGTGCTGTCTTTACAGTGCAGTGGACATAAATGTAATTTAACAAAAATTACATATAACAAGGATGGCAAAGTGTTACGGTGTTTAGCACAGTCACTTCACAGCAAGAAGTCTCCTGGTTTGAACTTCCTGTGCCTGTTCTGGGTACTCAGAGTTGCTCTCGCAGTTCAAAGACAGTTAATTGGAGATTTTATATTGGCTGTAGCTATATGATTGGCTTCGGTACATTATTGAGATCAAAAAGTATCAGAGATATTTTGGTGCACTGGTAGAATATTTAGACAGAAATGTTGAGTTTTGCCTTAACATTGGCCTCTGCTGGTTCACTTTAAAGATGCTTACAGGTGAGAGTTCTTTTCAGATTTAACCCTATCAAAGCAGCTCTGAAGGCAAGCAGAAATTCAGCAAATCCTGTAGCTTATCACAGCTATTGTGTGGCTCCTTTTTTTTTCTTTTAAGCATCAGAATATTTGGGAAGAAACAGCAGCAACATTAAGCTGCTTTGTTCTTCATAAGACTGGATTTGGGAGGGTTGCTGTTGGATTTTCTATGAAAGCTATAAATTTCTTTCCTGTGGGATGTTAAATAACATTTTCATTAGAGCAGAGAGGACAAGAGGTGTGACTGGCATTTCTAAACTGTTGGAAACGGTGGGGCTTCTGTGACCGGAGTGCTCATGCTGTATTGAACTCCAGAAAAATGCAGGGTCGTTCAGGCAGGTGCACAAAAGTGCTGTGTCTTGTATTCTACAGATCTAAAACAACACCATATGTATTGATCCGGAACATGAAAGTTATACAGTCATCACCAGGGACTGAAAACAAAAGCCTTAAGCTAAGCTTTTCTTTTTTTCTTTAATTTATCTATAATTATTTAAAAGTAGGCAGTGCCTTCAGTTTTCAGGCCCTCTTCTGTGGAGCCAGCTTCCAGTTTGGATTCGGGAGACAGACACTATCTCTACTTTTAAGATTCGGCTTCAAACTTTCCTTTTTGCTAAAGCATATACCGTAGTTAGGGCTGGATCAGGTGACCCTGAATCCTCCCTTAGTTATGCTACAATAGGTGTAGTCTGCTGAGGGATTCCCATGATGCATTGAGTATTTCTTTTTCAGTCACCATTCTCACTCACTATTATTAATCTCTGTGTCTGTTCTACAGCGTGTCTTCCTTTTCTCTCCCCAACCGGTCGCAGCAGATGGCCGCCCCTCCCTAAGCCTGGTTCTGCTGGAGGTTTCTTCCTGTTAAAAGGGAGTTTTTCCTTCCCACTGTCTCCACAAAGTGCTTGCTCATAGAGGGTCATGATTGCTGGGCTTTTCTCTGTATGTATTATTGTAGGGTCTACCTTACAATATAAAGCGCTTTGAGGCTATTGTTGTTGTGATTTGGTGCTGTATAAATAAAATAAAATTGAATTGAATTGAATTAAGCCATGAAGGCACCAAAGTGGGTATTTTGTCTACAAATAACAGACAATGTAGCACAAAGAAAAAATGTAATTGTGTCTTTATTATTATGAGCAGAATTTGTTTGACATAATAATTTTTGCAACAATAAGCTCGTTCCCAATGATCTATTAAATACTTGGCATATCTCAGCACAATGTGCAGTGAGTTCTTAAAAATTTGAGGAAGCTGGACAAGTCAAGCAAAAAAAAAAAATACGAAGAAGAATCTACAACAGTACCTGAAGTAATGTCCTTATAAAATAGTGAAAAGAATCCTACAAAGAACAAAGACTTCACACAGGACCTAAGAGAGCTGCCTGGTCCTTCATTTGATCCATACACTGTTTACTGAAGACTCAGTGGAAAGGTGGAAGGTTGGTTGGATGAAGCCATTTATAAGGAAGGGAAACTGGGAGGAAAAGGGTGAGGTATGCCAAACTACACAAGAATCAGTGACAACAGTGATCCCAATTTGAAATTTCTGGTTCAAATCGTCACCAGTATATACAGAGGAGGTCAGGAGAGCGCTGCAACAGTGAGTCTCTAGAGCCATCTGTAAAAAGCAGTGGAGACTCTGTCTTGGTTTGGGGATGCATTTCAGCCAATTGATGGAATGATAAACACAGAAAATACCACTGGATTAGATGCATCTGAGTGGTAAAGGCTTTTTTACCTAAACCACTATGCTAATGCTGTAAAAACACAAAATGGAGCACTATCAGTCATGGATTGGCCTCCACGGAGCCTGAACCTCAACTTTACTGAAGCAGTGTGGGATCATTTTGACAGATAATGGAACAAAAGAAGAGCTTTAAATGTCCTTTAAGCATCTTGGAAAACTATTGCTAAAAACAACTTAAAGAAATTAAATGAAAGCTTGTCTTACAGAGTTCAGGCTGTTTTTAATAGATACCAATATTGGCTTTCTATTAGAATTGTACAGCCCATGTTTTTATATACTTATGTTATGTACCCTGTGTTTATATGTTTCAACAAATCGCTGAGCGTAGTTGCCATTTTACTAGCAACATATAAATACATGAAGGTTGGCACAAGACTTTTGCACAGTACTGCGCCTGTTGGTTTTGTTTTACAACAGCGGTCCCAAACCCCCGGGCCTCGGACCGGTACCGGTCCGTGAGTCGTTTGGTACCGGGCCGCGAGAGTTGAGGCTCAGGTGTGAAATGTATAGTTTTCAGGGTTTTTATCGGTTTTCAGCGTTATTTTGTTATCATTTTTATAGTTTACTCGGTTTTCCTTGGTCTTTTCACATCTGTTATGAATAAATTTTCTTTTTTTCAGTACCGGTACCAGTTTTATTTCGTTGTATTTATCCGCGACACCTTAAAGGCCAGTCCATGAAAATATTGTCGGGCATAAACCGGTCCGTGGCGCAAAAACCGTTGGGGACCGCTGTTTTACAGTATAATGTCCAAAGGAGCATTACAAGGATGGGTTATTTAATGATTTAAATGCTAAAGAAATTCATCTCATTAGTGGAATTTTGATTGTTTCGCTGATGTGGTGTCATGTATTTCACTTGTCTGACTCCACCACAGAGCTTTCGGCTGTTGACTAATTAGCTTTCATCACTGGCGATGGGCCATGGTGGCATCTTCAAAATATCTGCCCAACAATGCAAAACCAAACACTGAAACTGACAGAAGCAGCAACATATCACCAAATCAAACCACTGACTTTTCCAGTTCCTGCAATCAATTATTTGCCAATCAAGTAATGTGATGTCAGCACTAATTAGAAGTTCAGTCCATGTATACTGCTCCAGTGGTGGGTAATTACATTATAAAAGTCACCTGTGTAGTTTTAACAGCTCATAAGGTGTTCCTCATTTTCCCCCAGATTTTCTCCAGTTCAGTCACGGTTATGAATCTGCTTCTGATATGATGCTTGATAAAACAGTTCAGATACTTCTCGAACAAGTCTACATCTTGCAATTAAAGCAGCAGCTGTTGTATGCAGTTAAAGAGATGCGCTTCCTGATTCCATCCCTGCATTATTTACAACCCTAATGAAGATGGTAATTAGGATTGTATAGTCAAGCTTTCTGTATGAACCAGTGAAGAATTAAATCTAATGCCACACTATGTAAGTGTAAACAGTTGATTATTCTCAATGTGAAATTAGGACCAAAAGAAACTTCTCTTTTTTTGATCAGCTGCCATTAGGAGATTTCCAAGATGCCTGTTAAGACACACAGCCTCGGGATGGCACAAAATAAGTGAAAAGTGGGTGAGAACATTGCAGCTGGAGTGAGCAAGAGGAGGTATTAATGCACTTTCTGCCTTATGGTGACAATGTGTTCCTGCAGCTTTGGCTCATTAGATTCTTCAAGACGAATAAAAGAGCCAGAAAGACTGAAGTCAAACGAGATGTCTTTCACCACATCTGAAAAGCCAAATAACGAGGAGTCAGATTTTTCTCTCAGGCCACATTTGCGTGTGAGGTGATTAGTTACTGTGCAGTTATTATGTGACAAGAGAAGTGGTTGGTTTTACAATAGATCAACTGATGGTTTTAGAAAACCAGCAATTTCGTTTCCCAAATCAAAACCCTGTGTGAGCATCAGATTATGCTCGTTGGTCTCCGTTTCATAGAACTTTGATTGATTGATTGATTGATCATTTATTTCAAGCATATGTATATATGTATACAAAATAAAGCATATATACAGGAAGGAAAATACTGTCCTCTAGTACAACGGGTGCTCGAAAAGGAGTGGGAAGAGGTAACAATTATGGCCGCCCACCATCTTTACATATTTATAGCTGAGTCCTGTAGTTGCGCAGCTGCTTCCTGAGTGTATTTAATACATTGTATGACAATAATAACTAACTTGATATTGATTTTGGTGACACGTTTTTAAAAGCACTCTCTCACCTTCAACAATGGCACTGAAAGCACCGTGGTGTGAGGAAGGAAAGTTAACAAGCGTACTGTGCACATTAAAGATAAAATACATCATGTTGCCTCTTGTCTGGAGGTTTGACTCTACATAAGAATTTGCTGATTAAAGTGCAAATGAAACGTAAATGTATGAAATGTATTTACTGTACTTTAAAAAACTGTCTTAGATTTAATGCTGTATGGTAAGTCATATTTAATAAATACCTGTTTGAAGTTCATTTTAGAGCATGTCTAGCGCCATCTTGTGGGAGTGCAGAGTGTGATGTCACTGGTTTGGTTGGTTGCTGGTAATAGACTCTATGTTAGATAACTAGTGACAGAATCCAGAAGACTAAGTTATTGATTCTGATTGTGTTAATCGGTACCATGGTGCAACACATGCTCTAAAAACTGAACCTTCAAATACTTTTTTTCTTAAATCCAGCTTCATGTGTAGTATTAAAACTATGACAGTTTAGCAAATTGTGTAAATTAGTGTTAACACTAAGTTTTACTGAGTACATCTTCCCAGACTTTATAAGCTGTAGTCATGGTGCTACACAAGTAAGTGTAGGTGTGCTTTAGATATGGAAATAATAGAAAACAATATGAAGAGAGCACTGAGGGCTTTTCCCTGTGGAAAATGCTTTCCGCTCTTTACCCAAAGTGGCTTTGGTGGTATTGAGTCGTCTACTGACCAGATTGAAGCTCACCCGTGATACACAGTGACAGACAGATGGTTCATCCAGTTATCTGCCAAGTATTTTTTGAAAGTGCCTGCACATTTACCAACACTTCCCAAGGAAAGCTTCCCAGATGGTTCCATGTAACAAACCATCTGGTTCATCAGGTTAAGTAACACAGATCTCCCTAAGGCTCGAAATTCAGTGGCACCCTGTGGAGTTTTGGACCAGTAGGTGCTGTGAAGCAATTTTTTCCAAATGTGTAACCAATTCTACCTTCACAAACAAGATTACCATGAATGACGGCCAGAAGCTTTTGGAAACTGAAAAAGGATGGTTAAGGTTTCTTATTTTTTTTCATAAAGATGCATCTGCTGGGGGCTTCCCCCCCACTTCAGCTGTTTCTGTAATGATGCAAAAGTATACTCTGGTGGTGGAGAACATACCATTTGTTCAAATCTTTGCTATGTTCGTGAACAAAATGAATGTGGGTTTTAAACATCCTTCTTTGCTATTTAATTTGTAAAATATGTGTATACACACACACACACACACACACACGTAGAAAAACATTTAGTATACACATCCAGAAATTATTATTTTTTTGCATATACTATTATATATTGTACATAATTTTATTAGTTTCAGATTTAGCCATTCGTATATTTTGCCTGTTTATTTTATTGTATTTTGCACAACTCTGTTGCTTGTGAAGCTCGCACACAAGAATTTCCCTCGCATGTGCTGTACCAATGTACCTGCACACGTGATGTGACAATAAAAGTGATTTGATTTGATTTGACTATATTGAATGGGTTACCCTGCCGTGCCGCACATTGTGTCCTCAAACAAGCTGCTGAACCCCTGAAGACCTCAAGTCTGATTAAACAGACAAGAAGATGACTAAAAGAACTATAATCTCCTCTGATATTAAAGTTATGTCTTGTGCAAACCAATAGAATGGAAAGAAGCTTTCCGTTATAGCCAGACGGCATCACTTTAAGCAGCCCTCTGCAGCAGACGGGGAGCAGTATCCTCCTTTTCAGCTGGGAGGGACAACCAGCCAATTACAGCTTCTTCCCCTCTTAAGTCCATTAATCACCTCATTACAAAGGCCTCTCTTCCCTTAAAGGAGAGTTTTGTCCTTCTATCACACTTTATCACATTAGTGCTTAATTAAGAATTATGTCCGAGCATCTAGGTTTTAATTATGTGAATGCCTGGCTCCATTTGTAAAGTAACTGTGTGGTGACATGCAGCAGCAGCAACCACTGCAGGAAAGACACGGAGGGAAAACAGGCTGTGGCCTTTTGCTGAAGTAATGAATTTAGTTTTAATGGTGAAGGAACACGGGACAGAGCCTCCAGGCAATGTCGGCTTATTTAAAAGAGTGAACACTGATGCACTAAAAAGTAAAAGGGAGCTGTAAAGCGTGCACGTCACTCACAAGACCAAAGTTGAATGCAGATCCGCGAGTGGGAGCTGCGATTCTATCAACATGATAAAAGGATTGCTGCAAAGAGGATGTTGGTCGCTGCTTCAGTGTGTTTGTTTTGAAAGGAGGAGGATAAGCGCCGTTATTCACAGAGGAGCTGATGAGGCTTCTGTGTCTTTGTTAGTAGAGTTTAGCCCTTTAACTCCTCCTACTGATATTTGTTTCCCATGCAACACAAACTCAAATAAATACTGACTGTGAGTGAAGACAGGGATAAAGCAGCATCAATAAGCTGACAAATAACTTCTTCAGTTTTTACAGTATTTACAGTTTACAGTTGTGGTCCAATGAGAGCAGTTCCTCTTCTTGCCTCTTTGTGAACAAAGGACAAATAATGGCTGGATAACGTTAAAAGTATATTTTACTCAAATCTAAACATTGTGTTTAAGTGAGAGGGGTTAGGTTAATTGGTGATTCAAAATCTTGAATTTAAGGTTTGAATGTGCAAACACACATGAAACTAGCTTGAAATATTTGGCATTTGGCCGCCCCTCCCTGAGCCTGGTTCTGCCAAAGGTTTCTTCCTGTTAAAAAGGAGTTTTTCCTTCCCACTGTCGCCAAAGTGCTGGCTCATAGGGGGCCATATGATTGCTGGGGTTTTCTCTGTATGCATTATTGTAGGGTCTACCTTGCAATATAAAAGACCTTTACACAACTGTTGTTGTGATTTGGTGCTGTATATAAAATTGAATTGAACTGAATTCGTATTAGGGCTGCTCGATTATGGCAAAAATGATAATCACGATTATTTTCACTGAAATTGAGATCACGATTATTTGACAATATTTATTTAACCCTTTAAGACCTACCATAGAACCAAGTCGGCCAGAGCTTATATTATTTTTTTTACATGTTGTAATGCCATTTGTGGGAGCATTTCAAGTTGCTATACATCAATACAACTGTTATAGCCCATATTTTAATAATATGTATGCATTAAGTCCATAGTAACTACATTAATTGCAAAAAAGTGCAATAAACTACAAAAAAATTGAAAATCGTTTTTGTTTTTTTACATATATTTCTACTTGGAGAAATTTAAGAGGTTTATCCCTCAAAACTTTAAATACAAAAAAGTTGCAAAAAATAGTTTACAACAACAGGAAATTTATTTTGAGTGTCTTCATAGTTTTATTTTGGAGATACAGCAATTTTTATATACTGCAGGAAAAACGAAAAAACAATCCTATGATGCAAATTTGCAAAGAAAACAGCAGGTGCATCAAAATAAACTATTTCCAGCAGTGCAATTCGAGTTCTAAGCATCCCAGAAACTATTCAGAAAAGTCAAACATGACTTATAAAAACACCAGTATAGGCTTTTAAGGCCTACAAGTAAAAAACTACATTTTCCGCGAAAATGACGTCACTTCCGGTTTCGGGCAGGAAATGCGATAGTTCGCGTGACGTCTTTTTCAATGTAGGAAGTGTTACGAACAGCTGATCGGATCGGCAAAGCGTGTTTCTGGAATATTATGTTTTTGTTCCTGCAAGCGCTTTTTATGCAATTTTTGCAAAGCTATATGTGGAAGGAAACCGTGACCTAGGACAAGCTGATGGCATAAGATGTAAGTACAACTCCTCTGGTTTCATATGGAAAAAAATTTATTGCGCTAGCTTAGCGGGATTTAAAAATAGTTACACAAAACGGAGCTTGCTGCTCTGACCGGCTTTAAAGGGTTAACAATAACAATGTATTGAATAATGACTTTAAAAAATAATATAAAATAGTGTGCAAATACTGATAACAGTGCAAATGTTTGCAATATAAGAAATAAATGAAAAATGTAAACATCTATGTTTAGTGAACTTTGCAGTGTTGCTCTGTGGTGCAGCTACACACCGTAGCAAAGTTTACACACTATGTCTACTTGATCCACGTCTGACTCCGCGAACCCATAATGTTTCCACACCACTGAAGTTTTTTTTTTACCTCTTTTCAACCAACGGCAGTCACTCTCCTCTCCAAATAACTTCTGCTTAGCTTTCCGAGCTTCCCTCGGGTCCTCTTAATTGTTGTGACACGTGTTCGAAATGCAGAGCGGTGCGCTCGATTTGCCACACGGAGCAGCGCGAGAGTAAAGCAGAGGGAGGGGCTAATAATCGGCTCAGTCATTTTTAATGATCGTTGAAAGCCCAGATCGTAATCGTGATTAAAATTCGATTAATTGAGCAGCTCTAATTCGTATGACCACCTTTATTATACAACACAGCCTAAACTCTCATGGGCAGGCTTTTTTTGTCATTTACTCTCCAGGAATACTTCTCCAGGCTTCTTGAATGAATTCAAAGCTTGTCCTTGAATGTTGGCTGCCTCTCTGTCAAGATGATCCGCACTGCTTAATATGCTGAAGTCCAGGGAGGCCAATCCATGATGAGGCTTCAGTGAACAGTAGACGAATCAATTTGAAGGCTAGATAGAGCTGTCTTTGCTGGCTTTTTTTCCTATTTCTTAAGGACATGGCTTACTGTTGCCACTTCTTCTTTTGTCCTCCACTTATCCAGTTTCCTCAAAATGTTAAGAACACACTGCACACCATGCTGAGATAGGCCGAATTTTCAATAGCTCTTTGGGAATCACCTTGTTATTGCAAAAATGGTGTTTTATGTCTGTCAAACTGTTGTCTTTGGTGTTTTTCATAAATTCAACTAAAAAATAGGGAGAAATGATGTGTTTTTGTGAAAGGTACCTGTCTAAAATCACAATAGGTTTTTTGGTAAGTTGTTTGTCACTACACTGGTTCATCTCTCAAGTTGATTTTTTGCTTTGTTTTTTAAACTAGAAGAAAATGGAAAGTGAACTCCTTGGAAGCAAAATGTAAAGAAATGAGTGATGGCTGAATACAAAATATACCACAAAGAGTAATAAAATTTAGGTCCATAATTCTGGGTCAGATCATTTTTTGTAATTCCTGCATTTGATGTTTACTCAAAAAAATTATAACTTTGTTAGTTTTTGGCAAAGTAGTTGATGTTTTTGTGTCATATAAATTGGAGGTCATAGAGAAGATTTTGTTCTGGTTCAAACTGAAACCTTTTCATCACATCCTTTTGAAAACAATATTTCAACCATTAATCACAAGGGCCTGGTGATTTTTCTACCTTTGGTCTAATGCAGCAAAAAGTAAAAGACTCTGTGACACAGAAAGACGGTGTTGTACACATAATGGATTTAAAGTATGTCACTCTGATAACAGCTGTACTTTGTTATTATACTATTGATTTAATATAAAACCTCTGAACTAATGTGCTACTGATTTTACTCATCATACAGGTGGTGTTTTTTTAATGATGAAGTGCTTCACCGTTGTATTTTGAGGTTTGCCTCAAGACTAATGTCAAAGCTGGTAATTACTAGGAACTTACAGAAACGATTGGATATTTGGGTTATTGTAGTTATAGTTCTCTGTTTTTGCTCAGTGTTTCAGTTTTATCTTCTGGCTTTGTTGGCAGAAATTGGGATTGTGACTAATGGCTGTCTATTTATAAAACTCAATCTGAGGGGACTGAAAACTAATAGGAATCCAACTGAAAGAGTGAATCGTGTGCGACAGTCCTCAATTTCCACAGAGATGATTACAGTCTCTTGAAGTTCCTTCACATAAAAGAATAATGAAGTCCTGTGTTGCTTACTGCACATAAATCTCTCTTAAACTTCAGAGTTCCTTACTGCAGACGAGACGGAAGACAGGACAAAGCGTCGTGTTTCGGTTTGGAGCGTTAGAAGAACCCACCCAAGGAACTCTTTACACACGGTGTGAAGTGAGTTTGAAACACAGGAGAGGAAGTGTTTTTGTTGCTTTCAATTAACAAGAAAAACACAAGGCTCCTCACTGAAGGGGGCGGAGGTCGGAGTGTTGGATGTGATAATGATCTGGGGTTTGACGTGGGATGAGACGGGAAGGGGTGCCATCAAGGAAATGTCAGCACAGCAAGAGGCGGTTTCTGGCAGGGTGCACTCTGGCTGTCCCACCTTAAATATCTGACAATCAGATATGATTAAGTTTGATGTCTCCGTTCTCATTTTCCTGCCACAGGCACATCATCTGTTGCATCAACGCTGCAGATGCAGCTCTCTGAGCAGATTGATGAACGGGGCGGCTCTGATAACAGCTGGAGTCAAATTGTAAATCGATTTGTGTATGGATCAGATGCTTCTCTCTGTAAAATGAGATCTGCTATTTGACTAAGATGTCAGCTATGCTTTCAAAATAATCAATTTGGGCCCATTTTATGCTGTTAATACATCAGACATGATGTTAGTCCTATTGTTTTTGTGTCTGTGTGCACATTAAAGGAAAATAAATGGTAATTTGTCTTTCTGAAAATGGGGCACCTGCTCTAACAAATATGGTAAATGGCCTGTATTTGTATAGGGCTTTTCTAGTCCCTAAGGACCCCAAAGCGCTTTACACAACCAGTCATCCACCCATTCACACACACATTCACACACTGGTGATGGCAAGCTACATTGTAGCCACAGCCACCCTTGGGCGCACTGACAGAGGCGAGCATAATAAGACATAATGGGAGGAAAATCTTTAACTTTTCTGAAATACTCAATTAGCCAGTAGTCATTTTTATTGTCTGGTAGAATATCCAAATCGTAAATAAGAAAGCTGCTCATTTTGAATATAGAGTGAATGTCTATGAAACAAGGCTGGCAGGTATTAATGGATAAAATCAAAGAGATAACTCTTGATCAAGTGCAAGACGATGCATTTCTTTAATAAGGAACATGTTTCTGGTAACTGTTACAAGGTTACCCACAGCGTTACCGCTTACCTTTTAATGGTGGTGGTGTTTTTTAAATGTACAACAGTAGTCCTGTAAACAGACTGGGTGTAAAATTGGTATTACTATGAAATTTAGTACTCTAATTGTCTAATTGTTTGGGGCGACCGTGGCTCAGGGGGTTGGGAAGCATATCTGTAACCGGAAGGTTGCCGGTTCAATCCCCGGGCTCTCTGTTCTGGTCGTTGTGTCCTTGGGCAAGACACTTTACCCTACCGCCTACTGGTGTTGGCCAGAGGGGCCGATGGCGTGATATGGCAGCCTCGCTTCTGTCAGTCTGCCCCAGGGCAGCTGTGGCTACACCGTAGCTTGCCTCCACCAGTGTGTGAATGCGAGAGTGAATGAATAGTGGCATTGTAAAGCGCTTTGGGTGCCTTGAAAAGCGCTATATAAATCCAATCCATTATTAAACAGTTGGTTTAAGACTTTGTCAAAATAGTCTGATTTAAGTCTAGACTTTGAATTGACCAAACTCCAAAACCTTCATGTTGTTTTTGTTGAGCCATTCAGAGGCGGACTTGCCGGTGTGTTTTGGATCATTTTCCTGCTGCCTAATCTAAGTGCATTTAATTTCACGGGCCCAATCTCATGGCCGGACAATCTCTTTAGGAATTTTTTTGGTAGAGCATAGAATTCATGGTTAGATCAAGAAGTCGTCCAGGTCCAGAAGCAGCAAAGCAGCCCCAGACCACCTCACTGCCACCACCGTGTTTGACTGTTGGTAAGATATGAAACCGGATTGCATATGATTGCATATGAAACCGGAGAAGTTGTACTTACATCTTATGCCATCAGCTTTTCCTAAGTCACAGTTTCCTTCCACATATAGCTTTGCAAAAACTGCATAAAAAGCACTTGCAGAAACAAAAACATAATATTCCAGAAACACGCTTTGCCGATCCGATCAGCTGTTTGTAACACTTCCTACGTCCATCAGCGTGAACTATCACATGTGCGCCATGACCTGCCCGAAACTGGAAGTGACGTCGTTTTGCAGAAATGTAGTTTTTTACCATCAGGGCCTTGTGAGCCTATACTGGCTCATGACTTTCTGTGTCGTTTCTGGGATGCTTAGGACTCATATTGCACTGCTGGAAATAGTTTATTTTAATGCATATGCTGTTTTTTTGCAAATTTGCATTATAATATTTATTTTCGTTTATTAAAATTTGGGCTATAATGGTTGTATTGATGTATATCAACTTGAAATGCTCCCAAAAATGGCTCCACAACATGTAAAAAATATAATATAAGCTCTGGCGGACTTGGTTCTATGGTAGGTCTTAAAGGGTTAAACTCTCCCATTTATGGTATTTTTCCCAGTCTCTTTCTTATTGTTGAATCATAAACTCTGACTTTAACTGAGGCAAGTGAGATCTTCACTTGGCCGGCCACTCCTGTGAAGGTTCACCACTGTTCTGAGTTTTCTCCATTTGTGGATAATGGCTCTGACATAGTTCAAGGAGTGTCAAAGCTTTAGGAATAGCTTTATAACCCTTTCCAAACTGACAGATGTTATAGATTTTGTTTCTCAGCTCTTCCTAGATCACATTAGATCGTGTTGCATTTTGAGATCTGTTAGCCTACTTTGTCAGACAAGTTCTGTTTAATTGATTCAACAGGTTTGCTAGTAATCAGGCCTGGCTGTGGCTAATGAAATTGGACAGCTTTCCAACAAATATGGTTAATTGGTTACTTTTCACATAGATTCAGATTCAGGTTTGGGTAGCATTTTTAAATGTGGATTTTTTTATTTTATTTACTTGTTTTTATCTAATATTAAAATTTGTTTGATGATTTGAAATATTTAAGTGTGTCAAGTGAATCGGGGGGGAAAGGGAAGGGGGGAAGTATTTTCTCAGGGTATTGCATAAACCTAATAAGGGACTATAACATTAAAGTTCCCTTTTGGTACAACACATAAGTATGGGATATCACGCCCTGGTGTGTCCTGGCTGAAGAAACCTTTATTCACGCCTTTAAGGCAGATGATGTGTGATGACACGCGCACGGCCGCTGTCATCACAGTCATCCCTCAGTTCTTACGCTCTTCACCTCGCTGAGAACACCTCTGCTGCTGGTAGTTAGCTCCGTTGTCTGCCAACTTGAACTTAGCTTAACTGCCCCTGCCGGTGTTAGCCTCCACCGCGCAGTTGGTGCGTAGGCTGCCCACAGAGCGCTAATTTCAAGTTTTCCTGTGCAGTGTTTTGCTTTGCGTTTTGGAATGGACTCCAAACCAAAACGAGCAAAGCAGAAATCTTCTGTTCGCCCCTGTCCTCAGGGTTGCGGTCTCTCTTTGCACGACAGCGACCAGCACGATGCCTGCCCTGTCTGCCTGGGCATCGTCCAGGCTAGGAGAGCATTGACGGAGCCCGAAGCCTGTGCATTTTGTCGCCAGCTCCGGTGCTCGACCCTGGAAAGACGGGTAACATTTGTGGAAAAAGTGCATGACCCTCTCCTTTCTAAGTCTGGAGCCCCGGCTTCGTCCGAGTCCGAAGACGAGGATGATCCAGTCGATGTCCTCCCTAATTAACTGGGCTGACCACATGGAATATGTTGACGGGTTAGCCAGTGACGAGCCGGAACCATGCAGGAGCGCTGTCGGGCTTCAGCCTGGGTTGAAGCCCGCCAGCGCTCCCCAGGAAGACAATGAAGTGTTGGACATCGGCCTGGACATCCATGGTTTGTCGGAGCATGAGCAGGAGAGCTCATTGTCGGCCCAATGTGCCGCTGCTGCAGTGCCGGTCGGCCACGATGACACCTCTCTTTTCTCCCTGTTTTGCCATGCCGCTGAGAAGCTGCAGGTGGACTGGCCCTGTTCTCTGCCAGCTCAGAAGCTGTCATGGTTCGCGGGTTTTTTCCTCCCACAATGGCCAAAAACTGCCTTCCCATGTTCCCAGACTTCATCATGGGACAAACCTCTGTCTACCCGCGTCACTGTGCCCGGCTATTTACAGTACATGGAAATAGACGGCGCCGAGAAGGCTGGCTTAGCTAACTCACCCCCTATGGAGCCGTCTCTGGCTGCTTATCTGGCCCCGTCCCATGACCATGGTGTCGGCAGCCCTGCAACCCTGCCGTCCAAGCACTGCAGAGTCTCAGCTTCGCAGCTGGAGAAGATTTATCGGGCTCAGGCCGGCACTGCTCACGCCATGAGCTCCGTCACCTTGCTCCAGACGTACCAGGCGATGTGCCTGGCGGAGCTCGGATTGCTGGTTCCTGATGACATCCCGCTGACACCTCTTTTAATGAGGTCAGAGTCGCCACAGATTACATCCTCCGTGCATCTCGCTGTGCAGCGCTCTCCCTGGGCAGAGGGATGGCTTCAACAGTAGTGGCGCAGAGTCTCCCAAGCACAAACCCCCTGCACACAAAATGTCTCAGGTTGTAACTCCCTGTTCAGGTGTGTTAAATGTTCAGGTGGCCACATCACGTGTTACCGCTGTTTTTCATTGTTGTGCCCCAGGAAAGGTGCCGCCAACAAAATGTATGAATGTACATGTTCCCATGTTACAATCAATAAAAAGTGTTGTTTATTCTCAAACAATCACAAATGCTCATCCTGCAGGCAGAATGAGCCAGGTCAGGCAGGTGATGCATTCCCCTACAGACACACTGGGGGGTGACAACGCCCCGCTTATTTTCATGTGGCTATACACCTGAAAAACAGACAGTTTCTGAGGTTTCTGCATTCGAGGGCATAGCCAACGAATACCTGGTGCTGCCGTTTCGGGCTGTCACTCGCTCCTCGCACCTTTCCAAAATGTGCCGAGAAAGCACTAGTGCCCCTCAGAGAGAGAGGCATCTTAGCCTACCTAGACTAAGACGACTGGGCTCTCATAGCTTGCTCCAGAGAGCAGGCGGAGACACAGCTGTCACTGGTTCTGTCACACATTCAGACACTGGGGTTCTCTGTGAACTTTCAAAAGAGCTCGCTAATCCAGAGTCAGCAGATTTCTTTCCTCGGTTTGGAAATATGCTCGCTTTCCTGCCACACACGTTTGTCGGAGGACAGAGTGGCCATGTTTCATCACTGCCTCGCTCAGTTTCAGCTGGGACGCAGATTGCATTTCCAGACGATATTACGTTTGTTGGGCATGATGGCAACATGGCGCTATGATCGCCATAGCACCACTTGGACTGTTAAAAATAAGAGCGTTTCAATCCTGGACTCTCTCTCTCACCGCCTGTGTGCATCGCATCACCTCCGGAGGAGGCTGGCGGTAACCACGTCTTGCATGCTAGCTCTCCATCCTTGGCGGGAGCCCAGGCTGCTGCATCAGGGCTCTCGGATTGGGAGAGTGTTGTTTTGCAAGGTGGTGTCCACAGATAATTCCCTAAGAGGGTGGGGAGTGCTGTGCGAGGGTGCATCAGTGAGAGGGATCTGGTCCGCAGCCCAGCGCGAGCTGCACATCAACCACTTAGAGCTGTTAGCAGTGTTCTTAGCTCTCAGACATTTCCGTCCAGTCCTGGAGGGCCAGCATGTCTTAGTCAGGACGGACAATTCAACAGTGGTGTCTTACATAAACAGGCAGGGAGGAACACGCTCTCTCCCCCTGTTGAAGCTGTCTCACTCTCTGCTGTTATGGTGCAGTGTTCATTTTCTGTCTCTAAGAGCCACCCATGTCCCGGGCCACCTGAACCTGGGGCCGGACCTTCTCTCCAGGGGGGGTCCTCTGGTGAGAGAATGGAGGTTACATCCTTTAATAGTGGCTCAGATTTGGGATCTATTTGGCAAGGCTCAAATAGATCTTTTTCCTTCAAGGGTAAATACTCACTGCCCCCTGTTCTTCTCCATAATCGACCATGATAAACCTTGGGAATGGACGCGCTAGCGCACCAATGGCCAGACGTGCTCCTGTATGCATTTCCCCCAGTGGAAATGATATCTCCAGTTCTAGAGAGAGTGCGTCGGCATTCCCTCACTCTGATTTTAGTGGCCCCTTGGTGGCCCACAAGGTCGTGGTATGCAGAGATAATCAGCCTGCTAGCAGCGAGTCCTTGGTAGCTTCCTCTACGCAGGGACCCCCTCTCTCAGGGAGGAAGAGAAGTGGTTCATCCGCGCCCAGATCTGTGGCGCCTTCATGCTTACTTGCTCAGAGGTTAAACTTGATTGCTAAGGGTTTGCCACCTAGTGTGATAGCGACAAATCAGAGCGCTAGGGCCTCATCTACTAGAGGCTTGTACGCTTACAAATGGCGAGCCTTCGAGCAATGGTGCCAGGACCGCCACACTCTCCCATTTCAGTGCTCTATTGTGGATGTTTTGACATTCCTGCAGGAGCTGCTGGATAAGGGCCTTTCATTTTCGACAATTTTGACAAAGTTTATTTAGCAGCTATATCTGCTTGTCATATTGACTTTGACGGGGTGACACTAGGTGCACATCCCCTCGCCATACGTTTTCTGAAAGGGGTTCGCGGGCTGAGACCCATGCTTAAGTCCAGTGTCCCTGCTTGGGACTTGTCTTTGGTACTGGAGGCCCTTTGTAGCCCCCCGTTTGAACCCATTCAGTCTGTGGATATGAAATTTCTTTCATATAAGACTGCATTACTTCTCGCTTTGGCTTCGGGGGGTGAGAGCTCATTCCACTAGGTAGATAGCAACCTCATGGGCTCTTTTTAAAGGGGTGCCTGTAGCTGATATTTGTGCAGCAGCTAGTTGGGCATCACCGCACACTTTTGTGCGGTTTTATCGGTTGGACATTACAGCCCCTTCGGTGGCTCATACTGTCCTTTCTGCTGGGTCTACCGTTCACTAAGGATGTGGTGGTCTGATTCCGGTTGGGTGGTTGCTCTGCGGGGTGTGTATATATGTCCCATGTCCCAAAGGGAACAAATAGTAATGTCTATAACTTCTGTTCCCTGAAGGAGAGGAACGACCTACAACACAAGGCGACCCCACTGAGCAGTTTGGCTCGGTGAAGAGCGGCTATTGAACTGAGGGATGACTGTGATGACAGCGGCTATATGTGCAGGCGGGGCTGTGTGCATGTCATCACACGTCATCTGCCTTAAAGGTGTGAATAAAGGTTTCTTAAGCCAGGACACGCGAGGGCGTGATATTCCATACTTATGTGTTGTACCTCGTTCCTCTCCTTCAGGGAACAGAAGTTATAGACATAACTATTCGTTTTTAAGCTGGCCAGATCCATTTATTTATTGTGATCATATAAATGTTTTCCCCAGTGCACAAGCTCATGCTCAGGTGACCTCCACTGGTTTGGCAGCCTGTGTGAAGGCAAATTTTCCCTTATTAATTAATCAAATTAATACTTCACCTCCCTGCATTCCAGACTCATTCACTGCTGGACAGCATTTTCTTTTAGTTTCCCCTTTGGAGTCATCTAATTTTTCTCCCTG
Source organism: Haplochromis burtoni (assembly GCF_018398535.1). NCBI lineage: Eukaryota > Metazoa > Chordata > Actinopteri > Cichliformes > Cichlidae > Haplochromis > Haplochromis burtoni. The sequence continues at coordinate 1,049,995 of NW_024582550.1, read as the reverse complement.
TGATATTTGCTGGCTTCTCTGTATATATTGCATTAACTTACCCTCCATTCATTTCCTAGTTGGCCCCAAGAAGCGTTGACAAAAAGCACAAATGCAAACCACATTTAAGATTTCCCTGATTTTATCCAGTTTTTTCACATGTGAAATTCCTACAATGAA
>NW_024582550.1:1038119-1042542 GCF_018398535.1 Haplochromis burtoni | reverse complement strand
GAGCAATGGTGCCAGGACCGCCACACTCTCCCATTTCAGTGCTCTATTGTGGATGTTTTGACATTCCTGCAGGAGCTGCTGGATAAGGGCCTTTCATTTTCGACAATTTTGACAAAGTTTATTTAGCAGCTATATCTGCTTGTCATATTGACTTTGACGGGGTGACACTAGGTGCACATCCCCTCGCCATACGTTTTCTGAAAGGGGTTCGCGGGCTGAGACCCATGCTTAAGTCCAGTGTCCCTGCTTGGGACTTGTCTTTGGTACTGGAGGCCCTTTGTAGCCCCCCGTTTGAACCCATTCAGTCTGTGGATATGAAATTTCTTTCATATAAGACTGCATTACTTCTCGCTTTGGCTTCGGGGGGTGAGAGCTCATTCCACTAGGTAGATAGCAACCTCATGGGCTCTTTTTAAAGGGGTGCCTGTAGCTGATATTTGTGCAGCAGCTAGTTGGGCATCACCGCACACTTTTGTGCGGTTTTATCGGTTGGACATTACAGCCCCTTCGGTGGCTCATACTGTCCTTTCTGCTGGGTCTACCGTTCACTAAGGATGTGGTGGTCTGATTCCGGTTGGGTGGTTGCTCTGCGGGGTGTGTATATATGTCCCATGTCCCAAAGGGAACAAATAGTAATGTCTATAACTTCTGTTCCCTGAAGGAGAGGAACGACCTACAACACAAGGCGACCCCACTGAGCAGTTTGGCTCGGTGAAGAGCGGCTATTGAACTGAGGGATGACTGTGATGACAGCGGCTATATGTGCAGGCGGGGCTGTGTGCATGTCATCACACGTCATCTGCCTTAAAGGTGTGAATAAAGGTTTCTTAAGCCAGGACACGCGAGGGCGTGATATTCCATACTTATGTGTTGTACCTCGTTCCTCTCCTTCAGGGAACAGAAGTTATAGACATAACTATTCGTTTTTAAGCTGGCCAGATCCATTTATTTATTGTGATCATATAAATGTTTTCCCCAGTGCACAAGCTCATGCTCAGGTGACCTCCACTGGTTTGGCAGCCTGTGTGAAGGCAAATTTTCCCTTATTAATTAATCAAATTAATACTTCACCTCCCTGCATTCCAGACTCATTCACTGCTGGACAGCATTTTCTTTTAGTTTCCCCTTTGGAGTCATCTAATTTTTCTCCCTGTGATATTTGCTGGCTTCTCTGTATATATTGCATTAACTTACCCTCCATTCATTTCCTAGTTGGCCCCAAGAAGCGTTGACAAAAAGCACAAATGCAAACCACATTTAAGATTTCCCTGATTTTATCCAGTTTTTTCACATGTGAAATTCCTACAATGAAGGTGCACATGTAGCAAGTGATGGAAGAGTGTAATTAAAAGCTTCAAATTCTTCCTTTCTTGCATTATGAGAAAAATGCAGCCTCTTTCGCAAATGTGCACAGAATCATGCAGTCATTCACACATTCACTATACGTTCCCAAAGGGGTGGACGCAATAGTAAATCCACCAGTCCACAAATGAAGGCTTATGCACCTGCACGAATAAGCTCAGATATACAGAAGCACAGACATAAAACACACAGAGAGACGTGCTATAACAGCAACACACATGCAGGTCTCCATTCTAGAAAACCATTGCACTCCTGCACAGAACGGTGTCTCCTTTGGGAACCTTTGACACATTAGACATCAACAGCATGAGTTAGCTGATGTGTGAGAATGTTTGTGTAATAAAGATTCCAGCAGCTGTGAAACAAGGATATTAAAATAAGAATTTAACCCACGGCAAGTGCAACAGCGCAATTCATGAGGAAGACAAGGCGACCGTGATGTGTAGCCTCAAAAGCAAACACTGAAACAGGGAATTAAGGCAAAACAAGGTGAAATTTCTAATTAAATTTAGTGAGGGGATGAATCACAAAAGGTGCTGCAGGCTTAGACAGATAAAGTCCAGTTCTGGTCAGACAAAAATAGTCCAATAGTGGAAAAGAAAACAGATTACTCTAAAGGGGAAAAATAAACAAAATGCATGATGAGTGAGGCAGGAATGCAGGCAGGTGAACAAATGAAGACAGAAAAAGAAACATTAGGCTAAAAAGGAAGAGAGACAGGTCAAGCAATCAGGAGCTACATTTTTAAGTGTTCTATTATTGTTCCAAGTTCTATATGTATATCCCACATACAGGAAAGTATATACAAGCCAATAACAGTGAAAGACATCCTACCTACATTACTGACTTTTCTGTGTCATTCTTTGCTGGAAAGTATTTGAAATTGTTAAAGTCAAAGTGCCAGACTGTTTCGATTGATTACCCAAACATGACAGGATGTTTGTTTATTTCTATGTTATCCCTAGTTATTTTCACAAGCACTAGCAAATAAGATTATCTCATTGTCAGTAGCTGTCAGGAAGTCTCTTCACACTCCTGCACCGCAACTATAACATATCTCAAATTTTCAGTCCTCCTGTGTACCTAGACTAACAGCTTTAACATCCAGGTCACACAGGGTTCCCATTGGCTCCAGTTCACTGGGCATGTGCCCACTTTACCAACACAGTTATCCATCTGTGGATTTGATTGCAGAAATATGAAGTGTTGTTAGGGAATGTCTGTGTACTGTACATGAAGTTGTGGCATGATCTCATGACATAAGATCTTGGCACAATCTACACTGGGACCTCCCTACTCTGTAATATCCATAAATGGAAACTCAGAGGCAAAAAAGAGAGCAACTGGGTGAAGAGGGATTGCAAAGAGTCTTGAAGACCCAAAGTAACTATAGGTAGGCTAAACAAGCTTAAATGGCATGTCTTATATGCGATTGTCCTGCCAGAACTAACCCTTTGATCAATTAGTTTCTTTCACAAACCAAAATGTGACGATATTGTAGCTCCTTTCTTTATGTTGAAGGACTACTAAAACCGGTGAGGATAAAATGATAAAATCTGACCTCAATGTATAACTGAGTTTAATATAGTAAAAACTCTATTATTTTTCCATGATATGTGTCACCACTAACGGAAACAACCAAACTCACTGCAGTGCTATTTCTGTTTCCTTCTTCTTTTTCAAAAGCTCCTTTCTCACTTTTGTGCACCTACACAACCTTCTCCTTTCTCTTTGTCTTTCATGGTGGATTCCTGATGCCTCAGCTTCTAGGCAGCTGAGCTCTCGGTGTATAATTACCCTCAGCGTTGCAATCACGCGCCTCCCTGTCTCCTCCCTGCAGCGTACAGGGATTCTCCCGGTGTGCTCAACACCTGACATTGCCAGTTGCAACGGGAAATGGCAGTCATTAGAAGGGTGGAGGAGGTAGGACACACAATGCAGCAACTTTCAGTCCTCACACCTTGAGTTGATTGACTTTTAACTCTTCCTCTAGGATTTTTCTTTATAACCTTCAACAGTTATTTAGTTTACTTCTCCCTTAGCAATGTATGACAAACCCTGTGGCTTTCTGCAGTAATTCATAAAGAAATCAGCATCCACTGAGCAAATGCTTGCATTTTGAGGTATCTACACTTTTCTTCACACGTTTTCAATTACAAACTTGTGTAAAAAGAAATGTGACCCACAGATGTGCTTTAGTGTAATTATATGCTAATTTAAAAGGTTGGATTAGCATAAAATACTGGTGACTTGCAGCGCTCCTTTCGAGAAATACTATTAATGTTGTTGTTACGTTTGAAAGGACGACAAAGAGGTGTAATTAATCTTATTCATAAAGCTGCTGGTTGGGGGGAGGGGATCTTCCCGTAATACACAGAGCCTTTTATTTCTAGTTTCAACCATTTTCACTATGCAGCAGTGTTGGTTAAGTTACTTTAAATTAGTAACTTAGTTACATTACTAGTTACTTCCATCAAAAGTAACTCAGTTACTTCAAGTTACTCGTTACTTTCAAAGTAACTAGTTACTAGGAAAAGTAACTTTGGTTTTACTCAGACTTCTCTTGTTAATGTGTTGCTAACTGGATACTCAGCAAGAGTACCAGTCTTCTTCTTGCTTACTTGCCACAAGTGCACTGTGCCACCTACCAATAGAAAGGAAAAGATAATGTGTATATTTCCACGAGAGAAATCCCACGCCTGGACCGTCGTTGACCGCCGCCATGATTCTAGCCTACGTCACAGCGTCATGTGCGCTTTTTACATCCAACACAAAAACTTCAGTCGTGGTGCTTTCGATTGTACTCAGAACTCAGAAATTCTGCCTTCCGAATAGGAAGATGTAGGTAACACCAGACTGCAGATGAGCTGCATACAGGGCTGGACTGGGACAAAAAATCAGCCCGGGCATTTTGACTAGAGACCGGCCCACCATTATAGCAAATATCATAAAGCCTGAAAACAAACACCGTTGTGACAGTGATGTACACTGTCTTGATGGTATATATATATCAATCTATCAATCGTTTGTTGTAAGACTCAGATAATTATTTATTAAAAGC
>NW_024582550.1:1027752-1036133 GCF_018398535.1 Haplochromis burtoni | reverse complement strand
AAACGTGCTGCTGTTGTTTAACGCGACATCCGGTGGTTTCCTCTTTCTGGCGCAAAGTGGACGATAAATAAACAAGAGGGAAAAGCCGATCAGCTGATCATTGATCAGTTTCATGAATAAAGTAGCAACAGGGGAGGGAGGGGAGAGAATGACAGAAGAAGAGGCAGCTGTGCAGCAAATACAAAGAATAACTCCAGCTTTTGTGTCTTTTTCATTGTAGCTGAAGTCCGGGACAAACTGTTCCTTTTCACCTCAATACGAAACGCGTAATAATTTCTCTGAATACCAGACGATTCCGTTTTTTACGGGACGGATGGCAACTCTAATAATTAACCGTATGAACAAAATAAAGTTCAACATCATTAACATCATAGCACCCACCCAGCTGTATAGAAACCCCGTCATGCTAGCTAGCACGCAGTACGAAAAAGTCAGCACAACGAAAATAAACTCCAACTAAACTTGGTTTATATCTGACCCAGATAGACTGCAGGTCATAACTTCTTACCTGAAGTTCAGTTCACCTGACACGCGGCCGCTTCGGGTCTCTCCTCCTCCTGCGTCCCCTTTCTCTCATCCACCTGCTGGCCTCCACCACTTGCTAATGTTACTGAATCTGTGGAAGCTCAGCGATAGCCACCACACGAAGTAACGAATAACGAGCCTATCTAAATCCCAGTAACGAGTAACGCGTTCCAGGTTTTGGCATAATAACTAGTTACTGTGCTCGTTACCACAATAATAACGTAGTTACTGTAACGCGTTACTTAATAACGCGTTAGTCCCAACACTGCTATGCAGGTATTTCATTTAATCATTAAATTGTTGTTATTGTCATTTCCCCCACAGAGTGCCTTCTGTCCCTTCTCTTTCCACTCACACTTCTTTCTTCCTGTTAAATGGGAGTTTTTCTTTCCCACAGTCACCAAGTACTTGCTCATAGGATGTCATCGGACTGGTGGAGTTTCCTTCTAATATTGAAGAGCCTTTAACTTACATTATAAAGCACCTTGGGGCTAAATAAATAATTGCATTGAATTTGATGGACTATTAAGCAACTCAGTAAAGAGTCTTTTTTGAAACTCACTTTTAGCCTCAGCTGAAGTTGGAATCATCTTATCACTGAAACAAAATGACAGTCTCGTTGCAACGTGCTCTGCTGAAAGGTATAAAACACAGTACATCTCCTATCTGCACGAGTCTCTTCTAACAAACTTTTGAAACAAATCTGAGGAGGCACATGCATTTTAAGCACTTAGCCAAACAAAAAATTACCAAATGTGCGGCAAAAATAAAACAATTTAGAGGCAGCTTCGGAGCAGCGAGAGTAAAATCTGTTGTGACTTACCCACAAAGTAAAAATGATGAGCTTCGTTTAGCAGGCTCTGCAGTTAAGAGTTTCACAAAAAGTAAATAACAGCAGCAGGGCCAGGCTCTGCTGTAGTGAAAATCTCCCCCTTCAAGTGTAATTAAAAAAAAAACTTCTGGCAAAGGAATGAATTAAAGCCGCCCCGTAGCACTGATAACCCCAGCATGGCAACAAGCAAGGGTTTTAACAGTCTCCTAATGGGCCTGCTTAAAGGCCCTTTAATATGTTTTCTCCTGTAAATGATCAAAACTCCTTTTTCAGTAACCTCAATAATGATCTTTATCAGGCAATGAAAGAGAAAATGTTCACAAAGGATGAAAGGGAGGGGGAAAAAACGCCACAGGCGACGGCACTTGGATGGGCTAAAGGCTAATTGTGTCTGAAATGAGATTTTAAGCATTTGAATTAGCAGAGGGTGCAGCGCACGGCAGCTGTGAAATGGAGGGAAAATAAGCGCAGGTCACATACAGATAAGCACGTCAGCTCTCCGAGAGTCTGACTCTGTGTTTGTGCAGCTCTTTAAGCCACACAGGATGCCGTCTGGTGATTAATTAGGCTGACTTAGAAGAGCAAACCCTGTCATTACGCGGCGTATTCATCTTTCATTTCATTCATTTAGTCATTCTCTTCTGCCGAGAAGCTCACGATTGAATTCATGCGTCTGCAAATAAAAGTCACCGCAACCTGATGCAGCGGGTGAAACAAAAGGTTCCCTAGAAACTGGCATTTAGGGTGAAGGAGTGCAAAAGAGAAGATACGAGAAGTCTCAAGTTGTACAAGCGCAAGAGGTGGAAGTGAAGGAGATGTAACGGATTCTTGAACAAATGAGTTTTCAGGTCAGATGTGGAAGGAGAGGAGGAAGGCAGGCCTGAGATGTGGAGAACAGTGTTTATTGCTCAAGTAAGGGAGTAAATATGATGTAGCATCTCCAGCTGCGCACTCAGCTCTGTCAGCGCGTGTGGTCGGCATGCAAATATGAGATGATGGATGTATCTGCTCAGGTCTAAAGGGAACGAGCCAGCGAGGGTGGAGGGAAGACGAGGCTGTGGTCGCTCGAAGACTAATGGGCCGATTAAGAGCTTCGAGGGGCGGCCATTTATTTGTTGTGTGTGACTAGATGAAGATTCGCTTCATTAATAAGGCCAGGCACTCACGAACATTGTTGTTTTTTTCCCCCTCTTGCTCTCCAACAAACCTCCTTCTCCTTTTCAGTTAATTGTGTCTAGAGTAAGAAATAAAATGCACACTTGTGTGACAGAGATGCAGCCGAAGACCTAAACAATTGTGTCACACGCTTCAGACCGCGGAAGCACTTTCCTTAGTTTATTATATCAACTGCTTGTTTTAATGCTTTCAGAATATAACTTTGTTTGGTGAATTATGCTCCTCGGTCCAGTTCAAATAGGATAATAAAGCAGGGTGCTCTTTAGGCTGGGTCGCAGTCAGAGCCACCCTTTTCCTTTTGTGGCCCAAATTCACAAGTCAAGGCTCTAATAAAGGTGGACATGGACAAACGTGGGGGCTCCACTGATTTATTATGCTGTCTGTGTTAGTAAAGTGGATCCATAGACTACATGTATGCAGACAGTAAAAGAAACCTTTAATGCTAACATCGCAATTTAACTAGTACTAGAATTTCACCTATTGATTAAAATTAAAGAACATGAGCACAGCATCTTTTGGCATCTTGGGTTCAAGTCAAATGTTATCCCCTGGTTCACACATTTGAGGAATATTTTTCTTACAACACTGTGCAAACATTTTGAGTTAACCCGCATTTCTTTATATTTAGTTTCCATGAGTTCAGACTCATAATTTGCAATTCTGTAGCTTGTTTGTTAAGCTACTTAATGCTGACCTTTGTTCTCAAAAACACATCATTTGTTCCTATTTCTTTAGTTGAGTCTAATAAAAAGAAAAGAAGAAAGAGAAAACCAAAAATAACACAGTCTGAAGGCATCAGTATTTTTGTAGTATTATTATTATTATTATTATTATGCATTATTAGTATTGTTTAGTGTTTTTGCACCAAGAAGGTGATTCCCAAAGAGCAACTAATCAAAAAAACTTATCTTAGTATGATGTGTATGTTCTTAAAAACTCTGATGCACCATGGAAAGCATCTGATTGTCATAGATTGGACAAAAACACACAAATAAACACCATCAGTCATGGATAGGCCTCCCCGGAGCCTCGACCTCAAAATTATTAAAGCAGTGTGGGCAAAGAATGGAACAAAAGGCAGCCAACATCCAAAGAAGAGCTCTGATTGTTCCTTTTCCTGAAGATTACCTAAAGAAAGCTTTCCTACGAGAGTTGAGGATGTGTTGGAGAATAAAGATGGTCATACCAAATACTGACTTTCAACCTTGTTTCGTGTGTTTGCAGATGTCACTGTCAGGGGTCGAGACTGGCCCACCAGGTATTATAGGAAAAGCGTTTGAATGAAAACAAATGGTGTTGTGACAGTGATGTACACCGTCTTGTTGGTATAGATGTATGATTTCTATTCCTTGTACATCAGATGACCATTTTGGTTGTAAGATTCAGATAATTATTTATTAAAAGGTAGACATTTGAAATGAGAATAAGTATTTCTTTGTGCCCCCCTTTCCCTGTTAATGCCCTACCTGGCCCCCCTGGCAAAACTTTGCTAGATCCGCCCCTGCACGCCCATATGGAAAAAGATATATATAAATCTTATAAAGTTTGTATCTGTCTTGTGTGAAACTTGTATGAAAAGCATATAAGAGTGAAAACGGATATAAGTATAAGATAATAACTGTCAAGGCAATACACCAGACAATTACATTCACGCTCTTTGGTTCTGTCCACCAGTGCAGAAGTTTTGGCGCGAGATATGTGAAGACTTATCAAAGTGTCAAAATGTCACTTCAGAAAAGAATATAGCCCATATGGTTTTCACTGCCCTATGCATAGCCAAGAAAACTGTCCTCATGAACTGGAAAAATAAAAACAATCTTAATTCTAACCAATATAGAAATTATCTATTAGATTACATTAGTCTTGATACAGCCTCTGCCACCACATCAGATCAATTGCTCTGGGCTCCTTTGATCAGCTCCATCACCTAGTGGGGGTGGGGGGTCATAGTTTGGTCCCGCCTTCACTGTTGTGATTGGTGTGGGGGTAGGGACAGGCTTAGGGCGTCGGGGGGTTCCCCGGAGGCATCTTCCTTGGGGGGCTCAACCCGGGGTAGCGGTCATGTCCGGTTAGGGGCTCTGTTGGCTCTCAGGTGACTGTTTCCTCGCGGCTGCGTGCAGCGGGGCTAGGGGAGGGTCTGTGCTGACGGACGTGGGTTACTGACCTGGTAGCCTGGCTGCCCCTGGGTGGGTCCGGGATGGGCGTGAGGTTCTGGGGGCGCTCCGTCTCTGGGCTGGGGCCCTGGCCGGGCCTCGGGGCCTTGGGTCCTGGTTTGTGTGTTGCCGGGGTTGTGGGCGGGTGGGTGCATGGGGGCCCATCCCTGGCGCAGGGTGCCGCCGGTGCGTCGAGCCACCTGGGGGGCTCTTCAACTGGTGGGGGAGATTGTCACACCTTGCAGGAGCTTTCCTCTCCTCAGGAACTCTCTGCAGGAGGGGGAGATACAGGAGAGGTGGAGGAAGATCTCAGCCTGGGCGTCTATTGTCTCATGTGTAGTCTGGAAGATGAGTGCGATGGATGGGGTGGGTGCAGTTTTCTCTGTGGTGGGGTTGGGTGGACTGTCCCGGGCTCTGTGGGGCCGGGCGGCGCTGCTGCCTGGGCCCCGGTCTGGATGGGCCTGGGCCCCCTTTCCCTGGCGGGTCGCGGAGTATGGGGTGCCTACTGGGGTCAGCGGGGGAGCTGGCCCCAGGGAGGGGTCACCTGCCCCTCCCTTCCTTCCCTCCCCATCTCCAGCTGCCTCCCTCTTCCCGCTCCACCACAACCACCCACACATGCAGGGCCTTGGAGTAGGGGTATGTCATACATATATATATATGTATGTATATATATATATATATTAGGGGTGCAACAATACTCCGATACACTTCGATACAATACTTTCTGTTCGGTACGCATATGTATCGAACAATACAAAATTTGTAATTTATTTTATCAACTTTTCTTCTGACGATATCTGTTGAGAGTTCAGTGGATCTGCGTTCGACTATTCTGCCTAGGCTGCACTGTCGAGCGCAGATCCACTGAGCGCAGCGCAAGAAGAAATTAAGCTTGTTGCAACATGGCAACTGCCTCAACGATAGCCGAAATTGAATCTCCCCCACCCTCATTCAGATCTGGCGTTTGGAACTATCTTGGTTTTCATGTGAAGTATGACCCTGATGGTAAGCACGTCATGGACAAAAGTAAAACAGTTTTTTTTTTTAATTATTTTGTTGCTTCAGCAACATTACATTTAAAAACTGTACTTTTGAGTTAAAATATGTATTTATAATTTTAATAAATGACAAATTAAAAAGGCATGAACATTTTTTTGTATCGAAAAAATATCGAACCGTGACACCAAAGTATCAAATCGAACCGTGAATTTTGTGTATCGTTGCACCCCTAATATATATATTAGTGCTGTCAATAAATTAAAAAATTAACGAATTAATCTCACAATTCTTTGGTAATTAATCGCAATTACTTGATCAATAGCCTGGTTGCAATTACTTTTTTTTCCACCTTATATTTATGCTTGTAACTGAAATTTATGCATTATAATGAAGTAAATGCAGAATAAACACAAAGAATGTGTTTTGGAGTTTGTACATGCTTTGTCTCTAGGGGCCACCATAAATATACTTTTGTTTATTCACTCCACATAAAATGTAATAAATAAATTTTAAAATACAAAAATTATTTCAATTTTCAGCTTTCTCCTTTTAAACCAATTTAAAGTGAAACAACACAAAACACTGCAAACCACAACACAATAAAATATAAATTAAAATATGCAAAACAAAAAGAAGATGCACATTCTCTGTCATATACGCCTGGGATGTTTTTTTGGGAGAGTGTTTTCCTGCTTGGAATTGCATAAATAGGATTCTCTACATGAATAAACTTTCTGAATCCTTTATCGTCTGCAACTGAAAATAGTTGTGGATGATTACTATACCTTTCTAATGTGATGTTGTTTCTTGTTGTTGTCCCTGGCTCGCTTTTCTCTCTCTTTTACTCCCGCTCTGTTCCTGTGCTACTGCGAGTGTAACTACCGCCCCTCCCCCCTCTGCTCAGCGCAAGTACAAGGCTCACGTGCGGAGTGAAGCGGGGGGAAAAAAGTGCGGGCTCCCAATGAGGAGCCGGCTGGCGTCGTTCACTTCAATGAGTCGGCTCTAAGAGCCGTTTCGTTCACGACCAACACATCACTAGATATTTGTGCACTTTGTTAAAAGAAATAAGTGTCTGAGAAGGATGTCATATCTACTATTGATATTATTTTACTTTCTTCTAGACCTCCATGTTTGTGCGAGGAATAAAAGGGAATTGTGGGCATCAGTACGAAGCGTGGATTTTTTTGACCAGAGTAGATACAGTCACTGTTTATTTTCCCTTGTATGGTTCCTGTTTTATTTTGAACCTTTAGTCCGTATGCATTATGTATAGTTTTACTTCCACTGTTCCACTAGTTGGATTAATTCCAGCTGTGTTCTCACCTGTTTCCAATCCTTATTATCTAGTCTACTTAAGCCGTCAGTTTCTGTCAGTCGTCGACAACTTCTTGTGTGTTTTTCCCGTCATTCAGTCATTTATGATCAGTTCAGTCAATAAACCCCATGCACTTTCTCAGCAGTCTGGCATTTGAGTCCTCTCTTTCCATTCACCACACACCAGAACGTGACAATGGTCCCTTCTCTGTGTACCAGTTACAAAAAGACAAATATTTTGCAGACATCACTTCTTTTTTTGTTTATTTTAGTAAACTACACAACTTTAAAAACATTGACTTTAATGTACCCGTTAAAGGCAGTGAAGTAGTGATATTGTTGGGCAACCCTTTCCTGTGTGAACACTATTTGAACCCTGGCGTGTTTCTATTGGTGGTCTCCATTTCTCTTACTCTCAAGTCAAACCTATTAAACCCTGAGTCCTGCACTGTGATACATAAATCTTCAACACTTTTGAAAGTGCGTTTGAAGTGCCATTATACAGTAAACTGATGTTGGTTTATGTTGTAGAGGGCAGAGACAAACGAGACCCCCACGATCATTTATCAAATAAAAAAAAAATTGTGGCACTTTGGATTTTAATGAAATGTATACTTTATACATTATGGCACCTACACAGATATGCACAGATGAGAAATAAATTAACGGAAAAACCAAAGTAAAGCACTTTAGGTGTTGAGTCATTTACATGGTGCCTGAAAAGTTTCACTGAGCAGTGGCAATGATTTTAATGTGAAGTGATGGATCCCTATTTCTCCTAGAAAAAAAAAAAAAAAAGAAAGAAAGGTGGTAAAGAGTGTTGTTTCCTTAGGTGCTGATTTAACAGAAATATGATAATATAAATAATAGAAAGTAACAGAAATACTCTTGTATTGTACAGTAGCTGAAAGTGTGGGTGATGTTCAGGAGGAGAAGTGCAATGAATGTAGTGGATGTTTTTGTGAAAAGGTTTGTATGTGAATAAGACCAGTGACGTGGTGATTGACTTCAGAAGAACAAGGGCATGTATGCACAAAGTGAAGAAAGCTAAGATCTTTTAACATGTGCACAAAAATTTTCTGTTGCTCAGCTACGGCGAGTCCAGTTTGCATTGCTGGTCTGCTGGAGGAAGCAGCATCAGAGCTGGTGATGCTCTGACAGACTGAATAAAGGAAGGCTGGCTCTGTAAACACCTGCAAACTTGAAGCTGTAATGGAGAGGTCACTGAACACCAGTGTTGGGTAAGTTACTTTAAAATAGTAACTTAGTTACATTACTAGTTACTTCTCTCAAAAGTAACTCAGTTACTTCAAGTTACTCGTTACTTTCAAAGTAACTAGTTACTAGGGAAAGTAACTTTGGTTTTACTCAGAATTCTCTTG
>NW_024582550.1:1013227-1026227 GCF_018398535.1 Haplochromis burtoni | reverse complement strand
CATAATAACTAGTTACCGTGCTCGTTACCACAATAATAACGTAGTTACTGTAACGCGTTACTTAATAACGCGTTAGTCCCAACACTGCTGAACACACTGTTATCCATCATGGATAATCCTGACTACCCTGTGCACCACTTACAGGACGAACACCAGAGGACCTGCTCTAACACACTGGTAATCTTTCATACTGTTAAATCTTTATAAAACAATACATCTGTTTGACAGATCTAGCAGAGATGCTGATGATTTAATTAAAGATGAAAAAATTTAGACTGTTTGTAACTCTTAGTGTTCGTTTGACTTTGGGACCTGAAGTGGATTCAGTTTTGGACCCAGAGTACTCCGCGAAGCTCCTCACTACAGCAGCCGCAATGCTCTGACAATCCATCAAGCAGTGCGGCTTACCAAAGTTGTACTAAAACATTTTTTAAACAGATTTCTCGCCCAAATCGATTTGAGGTCAGTAAGCACAACCAGAATTCGTACATAAGGCACACTATCGATTTTTGAGAAAATGAAAGGATTTTAAGTGTGCCTTATAGTGTGGAAAATACGTTATACAGAAGAAAAGAATATATCGTGATATATATCGTTACCGCACATGCTTCAAATTATATCGCGATATGAATTTTAGGCCATATCGCCCAGCCCTAGTGCATGCCATGTTAAATTAAAAGGAGGCAATCATCTCTCTGTTATTGTTAATTTGCTTCAGGTTAAGTAATTGACCCAAATATGGAGACAGTCCCCTCAACTTTGGCCAATCATACTTGACCTGAAGAACTACACTTAGAAGCTCAGACTTCTGGTGAACTCCTAAGTGTAGTTTCCAATCCCAGATTTACAGAGTCAAAGGCGTGCACCCTCCAAAAATTATCACTTTTTAACTCCTGTGGTCACAATTAGAGAATCGGCTTCAACTATTAAAAAAAAAAAACAACAACAAAAACCCTTTTTATTCAAACACAACTGCAGCTGTTATACCTTGCACAATAACCGAACAAAAGCATGTCACTGTGATCAGAGATTCCTGCACCAACTCATTCAGTCCTGTTAAATGTCACCATAAAAAGTTACGGCACAATGTGTGAAAGATAGCATGGTGTAACAACACTGATTCAATATCTGGCTGGGTTTTGTCTCTTTTAAACACCCCAACTCCTACCAAAGACCTATTTTACTTGTCACTGTGTTCACAAACCATTATGAGGTCTTTTCCACTGGTTTCAGAGTGGGATGGGGAGGAGCACGGGGGATGCAGTTTCACCAGTTGGGCTCTCTGCTAAATAGCCACTGGCCCATCTGTATATCTAACAGTATGTGTTGTACTTCTAAGCCATTAGTGCAAAATATTACACCATATCTCTGGAGTAATTACGCTGTAAGTTGTGAGCTGTAATCTGAAGCAATAGTAAATCTTGCTCCATCCTTTCATGAGCACAGCCGCCTTGATGATCACTCTCTACAAGGCTGAAACACGTTAATGCTTTTCTGCTATTCCTTGTTGATAAATGAAGCACAGCAGGCAAACCTACTGTGTCAATAACAGTGGAGCATTAGAGATGCTTAAACATGAACAGCAGGCAAATTAACCCTTTAAATTCAGCAGATTGTTTTAAAACAGCGCTTTCTTGCCAGGCAGATTATTTGGAAGGATGTGTAGTTTTTGATGTTTACAAGACAGGGTTAGGGTTAGTAACAGTTATGTTACTGTAAAGTCTCTAGCGACTGGAGGAGTGCATAAATATACCTCACCTGCAATAATTCAGTCATATCCCCTTAAACAAGGGGCAGAGCTGACAGATTGAGCTCCACTAAGTCATTATGGTAATACTGCTTCAGTGATGTGATTTACTAGGCAGAGATGTAATAAAAGCTTAAGGCTATAATGGAGCCTGTCATATCAACAGCTTGTCAACATAATTTCCTCTTCCACCTGCAATTAGATCCCAGTGCATTCACGGATTTTAATTTCCATGTAAGCCATTCAGCTGTCTGATAGTCACTGAGCAGGTTAGAGGTTTCGATGTCATCCTCAAGGACACTAAAACAGCTTTTCAGGGACGTGTGGCTTTTCCACCTCAACAATACATATTGTCCCCGAGACCCTTGTAGTTACAGCGTTAGACAACGTTAAAAGACCAAAAGTTTTGTGCTAAACTACAGATGGGTCGGCATAAACTTTTGTCCTTTAGAGTCCTCTTCCTCTTTTTTTTGTTCTCCTCAGTTTTACCCCTGGCTGGGTTCAACTGAATAAAGAAATCAAACTCTAGAGTTGTTAAAGTAATTGCCAAGCTGGCACATCCCCAGTTCCTCTGCAAAGACACGGCAGGCACTTCAGAATGTTAATGGCCACCCTGATCCAGCGAGGGCAATGCAGACTTGGCATTCGCACAGCGAGCAGGGGTAAAGCAAGTTTGCATGTCTGTCTGTGTGTGTGTGCAAGAAAGGGAGAGAGCTTGTGCCCACATTAACGATTTGTCCATGAGACACAGATTTCTTGTTTTTCGGTGACCTTCTCCCTCTCCCCACTTCTATCCTCTCACCATTTGGGCTTCTTTGAAATTCAGAAGCTTTTAACACTGAAGAGTCAAAGGGAATCTTGTTAGTGCACCAACAGTGTTTTAAAAACAGGTTGTGCTGATCCCGTTGTGTCATAGGGGTATTTTTATCCTTGTGGCGTGATGTCATTTTCTTTTACAAAAGCTATGCTGACGTCAATGTGAGAAGAAAAAACTTTCAGGTCTGCACAATCAACAAGTAAGAGCCCCGCTCTTCACTTCTGCTGTGATGGATTTGGAAATTACACACTGACGAGAAGCAGTTTACTAAATTTTCAGGATACCACCTGCCACTTCGTTTTGCTCATTCATTAATCGATTGAAAAAAAATGTTCTGTCTCTTGGAAACAGATTTAAAGATCTGCAGGTAAAAGGAATGGAAAGATTTAGCACCTAACCCATAACAAGCTGAGAGTGCTTCTAAGGCTAGTCTGTTCACAAAGAAAGCACAAATTTTGAATACCTCAAGGTGGATTTGAGAGCATGTGTACGCCTCAT
The DNA here is from genome assembly GCF_018398535.1 of Haplochromis burtoni. Classification (NCBI taxonomy): domain Eukaryota; kingdom Metazoa; phylum Chordata; class Actinopteri; order Cichliformes; family Cichlidae; genus Haplochromis; species Haplochromis burtoni. The sequence continues at coordinate 1,023,165 of NW_024582550.1, read as the reverse complement.
TCAGCCTCCCTGATAAGTGGCTGCTTGCGCTCATGACATTAAAGGACACTTTGTGCAGAGGCCTCTCTACTCCGAGTCTTAGCTTGTTTTGTTTTTTCCATCTTGCTCACCATTTTTTGTCGTGTTAAACAGGATTACCTGACTTACCTTTTGACCTTCACGTGTTGATGTTGCAAAAAAGCAGAAAAAAGTCTCAATATTGAACACCGCTACATGCAAACCATCGCATGCATCCTTCTGGTGGAAAACTGCCTGCAGGGAGACATGAACAGCAACACCAAAATACAAGAAAGCACAAAGCTAGTGCGCCTTATCCATGACTCAGGCTCCCTGACAGAGTAATATATTCTTCTTTATAAAAAAGAAAAGAAAGGAAAGGAAGGGGAAATAGCAAAATTCTTATTCAGAGGTAGATTCAGCTGGTCTGGATGGTTATTCCTGCTAATTACAAATATCATCTAAAAATAACCCAGCGAGGAAGCGGCAAAAACATGTTTCCCTGCTGTGTGCTTAATGTGAGGAGCTAGGATTCCTGCCAGCAAGCCGCTGCAGTGAGGAATAAACAGCGCTGGTGTTTGCACTGCCAATTATTGGAACTTTTAAAATCTCCTCATCTGAGGAGGTGGCAGAAGGTCGTGGATTAAGGAGACCACAGAGCCGGGGCAACCCCAATGGCTTTAATTAATTTTCACCATTACTGATTGAATCAACAGGAAAAACTTGGGTTTCTTGAGGTTGTAAGGGGGGAACGCATCACAGCTGTAAGGCCAATGCCATGCCAAATCTGTCACTATCTCAGCCTGTAGTCTCACAGTCTACACTGTGTATTTCTTTAGTTGGCTTCCAGTCATGTTAAATGATGACTCTCTGAAGGCTGGAATAAATAATTGTAAAATTCTAATTTACATTAAATAATTACAAACTTCCGAGATAACATTTGTGCAAATCTGTGCAAAAAGCTTTGTTCATTTAAGGGTTTCATTTCTCTACTTACATGAGATACTGGACGTTGAGAAATTACCCTTTTCAATTAATGAACTCTTTACCAGACTGTTTTTATTTCTCCCTCTCATCCTGTTTCTTACATTTACTGATGCTCTGTCACATCTTGCATCAGCTTTTTTTCTCTTTACAGTCAAAGTTTGCACAAAGTAATCCACTGCTGAAACACCAGAGCGAACTCATAAGAGGGGACAGTGTTGAGCTTACAAATACGCCTTGATCTCAACGCTCTTACAGTTTGGCAAAACTCACTTTTTGCTGAAAGCTGTATAGGACAAATTATACCACTGCACCAGATGTCTCCAACAAATATGACACTGCAGCTCTTAGCAGAACTAGTGAAGACGAGATCTCTGAACTGGTTTCCTAGCCAAGAAATAGTCTGACATGCCATGTTAAACCACACAGAAAGAGATTGCTAGGTCAGAGGCAGGGAGCAGCTGGACCCTAGCCACCCTCACCTGCTTAACTGGAACAGGTGCAGGGAAAGACCACGTGGGTCCACGTCATCCTGAGAGCTGGAACAGACGGAGTAGGCCAGGGATTATTACAGGAGAAGAAACAGTCTTTACAGGTGCAGGCATGGGGGCACAACAGTCTTTAGCAGTCCAAGACAGAGTAACAGTCCCTCAAAGATGCCTGCACATTGGTACAAGACTTAATTTAAGACAAAGCAGGCTCTGGGCAGCTAAACAGAGTCTTTGGAAGGACTGGTTCAGGAACAGAGTCAATCATTAATGCGGCCAGTTTAACACAATCAGCTGGTTCAGAACACATATGACCCAGCTCACCCAGAACAAATGCACTTAGCAATGTCCAACCAGGATATTCACACATATCTTTGTCACTGGGAGCAACAAGACCATCGGTGCCAGCAACAACTGGACCAGAAGCAAAACAAACAGCTCAAGCAGAGTCTCCGAAAATATTCTTTCTTTAAGAATATGTCCAGCATGCCTCCACAAACCATCAACATTTTCCAGTTATAGGTTTCTCTGTTTTTTGCTCTCTCACACAAATAACAGCTGTGCCTCCTTTTAGGACATCTGAACTCCGCCGTGTGCATAATTCCCCAAGGCATACCTTCACTTCTCACATGCTCTCACTACCATCAACTAAACTCTCTCCTTCAGTACAGCTCTTCCAAGCTGAAATGAGGTTCTGGCAAAATCTCCTCGCCATCCCAAATGGCATCATCTTCTATGAGGTTCAGCCATCCCGCTCGATGGCCTGAAGTTCTACACCCTACTGATTTTGGGGGTTATCATAGTGGAAGGTGGTTCCCTTCTATTCGTTCTTCCAAATTGATGCTTGCTTCCAAAGAAACCTTTGTTTGTTTCTGAAATCTACACAGTAGTTATCGTTACCTTACCGAGCCAGGCAGCCGCCTCTCCATCTTCTACTTTGAGACAAACTCACACTTAAGTCTTTATGAGCCATCATGCCATTGTCTCGAGCCTCAAAAATCCCAGCATGCTTCACCACCAGAGCTTTTGTTCACAGTCAAGCTACGCCACTACCTGACTGAGGTTCCCCTCATTCCTCTATCAAGGAATAGAGGAATGAGGGGAATTTCCATCTGGAATTTCTTCTGATCTCCTCTTCAGCCATTCCTTGCCAACGCATCCACTCCACTCAGTGAAATCCCTGAATACTCAATCGAGGTCACAGGTCACTTATCATTGCAAGCAAACAAGTTATATTTTTGCAACACGTACACTTATTACTGGAGGGGAAGCCTTTGGGGATCTTCACGGCCCGGGTGCCGCCGTCAGTCATCTTTGAGGCCTTCCTCAAACCGGAGCCTCAATTCATGTTCAAGCCATATGCCACTACCTACTAGAAATGCTGTCAAACCTAAAATGAGGATGTGGTCCCAGCTAGTGAATTGGTAAACGTTGGAGACGCTGACAGTTGGTGTAATATGGCAAAAAAAATATTACTGGACCTGTACAGTGATGCAGATTAATCCGAAGAAGCCAGTACCTTCATATCTTAGCTTGTATTAGGCCAGTGTAGTCAGCATTGCAAATATTGGAGCTTGTTGTATAACTGGGGGTGAAAGTGAAGTGAAGCAACATAAATTATTTAAATTGCTCACATCCTAATCTGTCCAAGACTTGAGTTTCCAGAAAATTAAATATATCTCTCACAATACACGACATTACCAAGCACTGAGCCCGCTTGTTTTTGTCTTTATTGGTTTACTTCAAGTCTCTGGATCTTGTAGGTTTAATTAATTGTATTTGCTTGTTATGCTTGGTTCCCTATCTGAGTGCCATTTTTTTGTATGTTAAACTTGTAAAACAGAGATACCAAAAATCATTCTCACCCACAGCCATCAGGCTTTTCATTTCTCATACAAGAGTTATAATAGATGTATTCTTATTACTCTGCACTACTGTCAATTTGGACTTCACCCTAATATAAATATACTCAATGAAATATATATTTGCATGTATATGGAGGGCCAATATTATATAAAACGACTAATAACTGCACTCACTCGACGTTTTATTAGGTACACCCTCCTAGTCCTGGGTTGGACTCATCTTCAGAACGCTTTCATTCTTTGTGCCACAGACTTAACAGGCAGACATTCCTCAGAGATTTAGCACTTAAATACAGTACATGACAGCATCATACAGTTGCTCCTTGCCAGCTGCACATCTATGATGTCAATCTTCCCGTTTCACCACGTCCCGAATGTCCCGGTGACTGTGGAAGCCATTTGAGTACACTGAACTCATTGTCATGTCAAGAAACCAGAGATGACTTTATGAGCTTTGTTATCTTGCTAGAAGCCAAAATCAGAAGATGGGTATAGTGTGGTCATAAAGGGAGGGACATGGTCAGCAACAATACGCATATAGAATGGATCCATGCTTTCATGTTGTTTACATCAAACTGTTTTTTCCAATAGTCTGTCGTCAGAGTCATTTTCACCCAGACATCAGCCGTTCACTGGACATTTTCTCTTTTTCTGACCCTCATCTGTAAAAGCCCAGCAGTTTCTGAAATACTCCAAAGATGCCATGTTCAAAATCACTTAAATCCCATTTCTGCCACATTCTGATGCTCAGTTTGAACTTACTGGCTCATTATATATTTGCATTTACAAGTGTAACTAATAAAGTGACCAGTGAATATATTTGCATATACATTGACCCCCCAATATTTAAACAGTACAATTGATAACTGGAAGGTGTTAGCAGCTCGTCAGTTTAATCTTAATAGTTGGTCTAACCCACAATATACTTTTTAAATTCTCTACAAATGCACAAATCACGAAGAGCTGGCGACTCACAACCAACTTTAATCCCAAGGAATTCAAATTTTCTTCATGGAGTTAATTTGGATACAGAAACATCCGTTTCGTGTGACAGGAAAAAGGGAAAAAGGAAAGCGTGCCATTTACAAATATGATTCACAATACAAGGCCTGTGGTATATACAAGGTGACAGTGGGGAGGGAGGGGGGTCAGTTCATCAGTAGTTTTATATATGTAGCACCTCTGTTGCACAAACAGTAACAAAAACAAAAAAGAAAACACACGTAGTTATCAGTAGAAACGCATGTAATATGCTGGCATAAACCTGCCAAAATTAAAATTATTAATATTTGAGATCGGCCAAGTTCGTGAATGCAGTTCGGCAAATGAACACAGAAAAGATACAGTACAGTAATAGAAAAACAGATAACATTTTACCATATTAATTTGTATATATACATACACAGTTTAAACCAAGAAGGGTAGAATATTTCCTGATTTTAGGGTTCCTACATAACGTGCTTTTTTTCAAACCTTCCTTCTTTAAAACTGACTGAACTCTTCTGCCTAGTTGGTGCGCCGAAAGGCGATAGTGTGACAGTAAACAGATCTCACTCTGTATAGTAGACGAACCTTTAACGGGAGCAAATGCAAAGATAACAATAAGCAGGTGTATCGGGTATGCTCTTAACGTGAAGACTTGGATGTTGAAACATCATTTATTTCCCACATGTAGGAACCCTGAGAACGTTTTGGTGTAAAAAGAGGAGCCGCCAAATGACGTCAATACATAAAGTTCACATCTGTTAACTACTGTGACACATCTTCACAAAATTTTAATGCATCCTGCAGACAAGTCTACTAGTGTTTGCATTCAACATGTTTGTTCTATTACAAATAATTCTTTCAATATTTGACTAAGACATTTAAATACTGAGTTCCCGCTACAATACACTTCTTTTTTTGTGTGTTTTGTGTTTTAAACCCCATTTCTCCATTTACCTCTTGTGATCCAACAAGAAAACACCCTCGTGAAAAGATCCTGCAGATGGATAGTGTGATACTTTTGTTCCGCCACACAGTTTCAAAGCCATGAGTGGCTGGATTGAAAAATAGATATCTTGTTGCTGGTTATTTGATATTTTTTTTCATTATTTTTTTTTTAAAAAGAAGTGAGAGTTTAAAGTCCATCGGGGGCCCCAAAGCTGAGAGGCCCTCGTAATAATTAGCTTCCCGTAGAAAGAAAATGGGAGTGTGCTGTTATTGATTTAATGCAACGAGGTATGGAGGTTGATGCCACCCAGAGACTTATCCCAAAGCACAGCAGCTGACTGAGAACAAAAAGGAAATCTGTATTTAATAAGAAAACAAAAAAAGAAAAGACAACATGTTAATGTTAAAAAAAGCCTTGTCCTCTTTAGCTGCTGCTTCAGAGCAGGCTAAAGCACCACTGCAGACACATTAACTCAAAAATAGAAAAGTAACATGCATTAAAAGAGTGCTCGTATGTCCGTGTCTTTTCCTGCTCCTACTCTGAGCTCTCAGAGCCAGTGGAGGATATAAGTTGTCCATTAATACAGCACTCAGTAAAATCCAACACCATTAGCTTACTTCCTATTGGTTCAGCCTCCACCGGCTGAGTAATAATATAGTGGAGTTTTAATACAAGGGTTCGGGGCCATCTTCCTGAGGAAAATGAGAATGGAGGAGTGTCTTCATATAGGAGACGTAGCCGCTGCTGGGCGTGTAGCTGTCGGACATGTGCTGAGCCGGAAGGGAAGGCAGGGACGGGGCAGACAGCAGGGGATTAGAGTTTAAGGTGGACTGAAAAGGGACAGACTCTGAACTCAAGAGGGGATCCGATGTGAGAGGTGACCCTGTTAAAGGATCGGTGAGGGCCACGCCGATGTCCATTGGGGTCTCAGCGTCCATTTGAATACCGCTAGCTGGGGCAGGAGCATCCTGCTGGATCATTGGGGGCTGGGACAGAGGTTGTGAGGTTAGCTGTGTACCAATACTGTGATTTTCTGGTGCTGGCTTTGTTACTGGAGCTTTAGTTTGAGGGCAAGGGGTTGCGTTGGTTGTTTCCATGGGGATATTGGCAGGAGCGGGGCCTGGAGGGGGCAAAGTCGCGGTCAGGCGGCGCCGTTTGGCTGCTCGGGCTTCGTCCACTGAGGGAACCTCTTCCTGTGTCCCAGGTAACGCCTGAGAACAGACCGGTACAGACTTAGACGGAGAACACAGAAATCACTTTTCAAGTACCAGTTGTTTCATCTACAGCTAATTTAGTTTTATTTTAAAGTTTGAGTAAAACACTCACCAGTCGAGCTCTGACCCTTTTGGGTAATTCCTGGTTCAGCTGAAAGATCTCCGAGTGCTTGACCATCAACTGACTCTGGTCCTGAAACTCAACCTGGACAGATAACACCCACAATGGATTAACCAACCCACCCTTTCAATATTTGTACCTGTAAGTGCAGAGGACACACAGGCAGATTTTAATGAATAAAATATATCAAATTATTAGAGGCTAAACCAGGAGGCAAAAAAAGGACAAATCACTGATAAAGCACACTGAAAATTCAAAACTTGCACCCAGACAGTCACCGGTTGGATCTCAGGCATAACAAATGGTTCCATCAACAACCATGTGCTTCAGTCAAAATGTCCTTGACCATGACTCTGACCCCTAAAGCTGCTCACTGACTGGATAAGAGCTTCAGTTAACCACTTTAAATGTAAATGTAGATTTTTAAAAAATTATATATATTTATATGGCGCGAAGGGGAGGCACAGCAAGGTCAGGGTTGTGGCACAGATTCTGTGATCAAGTGGAGGCGTGATTTTAGCTAATCACAGCTGTACTCTCATCTCTGAGAGGGCTCTCGGTGCTGCAGCCAGCGGGTTAACATGGAGACGTGAAAAGAGCGTGGAAAGATACAAAACTGAATGATTCTGTCAAGAGGGATTTGGAAAAGTGGCGATAAATGATGTGATGTCTGTGGTGGTGTATTAACAGATGTTATAACCCTGTAAACATGTGTCTGATGCAAACATCTGCAGTAAATATAAACCACCCTAGATCAGCCATTTAAGAGTTCCTTAAACTCCGAAAGTGAAGTGACTGGATGCATTCCCCATAAACACTGTTTATTTGCAAGTCACTCAGATGAGCTCTCATGGATGCACTCCCAAAATCAGCATCATGGCTCGAATCAAACAACCTCACTTTCCCATGTGTTTGTGTCCAAGTACATTTCAGGATGCGCTCGCTCTTGTCCCAACAATCCTCTTCGATCCCACATTTTCCACTTTGTAAGCGCTCTGCAGTTTTGCCCTATAAATTTCCCTTAAAGTAGCAGTAATTTGAGATCTCTCCACTTTTATTTTTTAATGCCTGAGTCAAAACGCTCCACCATAATCTAGAAGGGCCGCATGGCTTCTTGCACACTGAATCTCCAAGAATCGAGAGCCAAAGCAGAGGGTGGGGCAAAGCAATTACACAGAACATCCCAAAGTTCACATGTTCACTCACTTTTGAGTCATGCTGCAGAAGAGCATCAGATAAAATATGGAAAATGATGCCCATGCTCACAGTCCTCACCTAACAGTCGATTTCTATTTTTTTTGCGCTGCAGCCAAGCTTTAAAGCTTTATTTAGAGATGATTTTCACGGTCTGGTTTGACTTGGAAAGATTTATACATTTACACACTTACACACACACACACACACACACACACACACACACACACACACACACACACACTTTCATATCTTAGTGAGGGCATCTCATTGACACAATGCTTTCCCCAAGCCATGTACCCTAACCATAAAAAAAAATTGCAGGCGTTTGAACAGCAGCATCTCAGAAATCCGACTTATTTTCTTGTGCACTCAGTTATTAAGAAACAACATCACAAGTTTATCTATGAATGATGCAAACTACAGCCACACACGCTCCAAACTCTAGCAGATGTGAGGGCTCGTGTTGTGCTTCTCTTACCTGGTAGAGTTTGTGGATATGTGGTTTGACAAAGGAAGCGTTGAGGATTTTGCCTTCGTGTGTGCCGACCACAACAGGCTCTCCCACTTCAGGAGGGCCACTGCGCAGGCAGTCATGACTCTGAAGAAGCGAGAAGGATGAGCGAAAGAAAAAAAAAAAAAAAAGTGCTCAAAACATCTTCGTGTTACATTTTACAAACAAGAATTTAGTTAATAAAGTCTGAGGCTAACATTTTCATCTGGTTGCTGTTATTAAATGTGGGTTGACTTTTTCATTTCTCTGCAATTCAAACAGCTTGTTCTGGTAGGTTACACACAATTGATTTTAAAGTTAAATTTGATCAAGTTTCTCAGCAGATTTCACGTTATTAAAAGTCATGTTTGTTCATAACTTACAGCACTGACTCATTAAAGGTTATGCGAGTTTACATTCAGTCATTACGTTTTCATTTGTTCAGATTCTCAAGTTACAAAAGCATGTAACAGTTGCTAGGATATTTCTTTCAGCTATTTAAAAAGGAGATTATTTTTAACCCGTGTCGATTGCACGCATGTAGGTGTCTGCCTTGACTCCGAGAGAACTCACCATTATGTTTTCCGGGTACAAGTTGTCACAGTATGAGCCGTCGTCGAAGTTGACCTCGTAGAACGTCTGTCTGGCCATGCCAATGACGGTGCAGTGGTAATACCAGGAGTCGGCGTTGCGACCTATCACCCTTTGCCCAAGGGTTGGCTCTTGTGGGCCTTTGGGTGTTGGTCGAGGCTTAAGAAAAGAAAGAAAGAGGGGGGGTTTAATTGGAAATATGTGGCTTCGTTCAGCAGGAACACACTGTGTGTTCTGTCATTATTCCAAAAAGTGAAAGCTTTTGCTTAAAGTGTATTTAGTGTAAAACCGAAGTGTTTGTTAAAAACACTCCGAGTCAAGTTCATACATAACTTTTTCATGAGAACATTTCTACAAACAGAAGCCTATTCGTCTGTCATTATGGAGCGCTTATAATTAGGGCGTCGTCTTTATGACTTTTTCTCCTCGTGTGTCACTTTAAACCACTTAGGGTCAGATTTATGAAACTGGGTATAATGATGTGCAACACCCAAACAGCGCTCACACCTGGGGTTAGTTTCACAATCATTACACTGTTTTCTAAACATATTTCAATACCAAGCACAAAAAATAAGACATGCTATTTTTTTAAGCATTAAATATCGATGCAATAAAGGGCAGCAAACGTCTCCATATATATTTTGCCCTTTGAACAAAGAATTTTCAGAAATAAAAATGCCAACAGTGCTTTAGAAATGCAGACAGTGCATTTAAAACCCACTGTGCCACATGGTGCAACATGCTAGTCAGTGTGGCCCTTACACTCATTAACCCTCAAAAGCCAATAATATCATATTTGATACGTGTGCTTTGAACGTTTTTGAGACTTCTACACGTCATCAGTGTGATTTCTTTTTACCCCCCAAAACAAAAAAAATTCCACGACACATTTTGAGCCACAGGCGATCGTGGCTCAAGAGTTGGGAGTTCGCCTTGTAATCGGAAGGTTGCCGGTTCGAGCCCCGGCTTGGACAGTCTCGGTTGTTGTGTCCTTGGGCAAGATACTTCACCCGTTGCCTACTGGTGGTGGTCAGAGGGCCCGGTGGCGCCAGCGTCCG
>NW_024582550.1:969178-1013207 GCF_018398535.1 Haplochromis burtoni | reverse complement strand
TGAATGTGTGCGTGAATGGGTGGATGACTGGATATGTAAAGCGCTTTGGGGTCCTTAGGGACTAGTAAAGCGCTATATAAATACAGGCCATTTACCATTTTTTAAGCAAAAAACAAAGCTAACACTCGTTATATTCAGTTTATAGAAAAACACAAAAAGATATACTGGGGTTTTTTTTTCCTTTTTAAATCAAACAGCTATTCCTGAAGAATGATTAACAGAAAAATATTTCAATATATGACTTTTGACCGTAATTTTACAAAACCTTTTTTAAAATCTGCAGCTTTAATAACTGACCAAGTTTCCTGGTTTTGCACTTACCTTTGGAGTGACCTTTTTATGCTTATGGCAGGTGACAGACACCACGTAGGGCCAATCAGCAGGTGTCATGACTACTCCGGCGATTTGGGCACAGGTGACGTGGAAGGACGTTGCACAGTTCTCATACGTGCACTGGATGCAGGCGCCGCGGTTCTGACTAGCAACCTTTCCATGGCAGAACACACACTTCTGCAACGAAAGCAAATAAAAAGCTTCTGTTACGTCTCCATTCCCCTATAACTTCCTCCGCTTATTTATATATAAGCCTCCTTTGATGCTGACAAAGGAAAGAGTTGTCCAAAAGTTTGAACTGAAGTAAAGTAAACTAAATGTGAACTCTTAACATTTCACCCTCACAATTCCAACAAGGTTAAAACAATTAAAACAATTCATCTGCAACAACTACTCCAGTCCTCCAGAACAACCTGGCATGCCATGAAATTGCAGTAATTGTAGGACCTCTCATGAAATAAAGATGGTGGAGAAACCAGCAATGAAACCATGAACTCTCTTCTGTCTGATCTTTGATTCTGTTTGGTGGTCTTACAGGTTTTCACTCATTAAGAGAATGGCTGTTTTCAGTCTTCCCGTTATCACGCTTTTGGGCTGAGTGTCTGTACAGTGGTGACAATTGTGTCTTAAAACTGAACTGTCACTCTGACACTCAGTTCATTTATGCCAATTCATTTTTTCCTCCCTCCATCCCTTTTGGCATCTTCCATAACTTGTTTAGCCTCATTGCTCTTCTCTCCTTACAGATCTCTTAATTCTGGTCTGAAATTCCCAGCAGTCTGCAAACTCTTTGCCTTTTCTGTGACAATTTAATATAACACATGATCCCTGCAAACCCACAACCATTATTTTAATTAAAGTCTTACAACTCTCAGTTCTGACTGCTCTTATGCGTGCATCGTTCAAACAGCAGAGAAGAAATCCCTAGTTTAAAGAAGAAAAAAAAATCTTTTTTTCCTGTTTCTCCTCCTTTATGTGCAGCTGTAATGTGGTGCTTGGCCAATCAATAAAAAAGTAAATTTAAAAAGTCAAACTTCAGTTTTTACTGGTGCAAGGCAGCTACTTTGCCAGCTGGTGAGGTTTTCCCCAGGCAGGTAGGCACCAGAGCAGAGGACAGGATGAAACTCAGCAGCTCAAGAAACATTAGCTGCTTGATTTATTTATATGTAAAGTGCATTGCAGATTAATATTGAGAAGATTAATTTTAAAGAAAAACCATCTTTGAGCTGACTTTGGGATCAAATTATATGAACTCATTGTTAACTGTATTTATTTATTTCTGATGTGGTCATAGCAAAATTTTCTTTGCACACAGTGTTTTAGAACAAATTGGTGCTTGCAAATTATAATTATACAACAAGGTGCTGGAAACAATCCTTGCAGATTTTGGTCCCTGCTGAAATGACAGCATCACACAGTTGCTGCAGATTTGTCAGCTGCACATCCATGATGTGAATCTGCTGTCACATTCAAAAAATGCTCACCTAAGAGTGAGATCTGTGACTGTGGAGGACATTTGAGTACAGTGGTCACCGTCATGTTCAAGAAACCAGTTTGAGATGATCTCAGCTTTGCCACATAGTATTTTATTCTGCTGGAAGCAGCCATCAGAAGATGGGTACACTGTGGTGATAAAGGGGCAATACTCAGGCAGACTGTGGGGTTTAAACTGCTCAGCTGGGACTAAGGGGCCCACACGAACATTACAACACTACCACCAGCCTGATCCATTGATACAAGGGAGGACGGACCCATGCTTTCATCTTTGCACCAAATTCTGACCCTGCCATCTGAATGTTGGCAGCACAAATCAAGACTCACCAGATCAGGCAACATTTTTCAGATCTTCTGTCCAGTGACCTACTGCAAAGTGTAGTCTCTGTTTCCCATTCTTAGCCAACAGGAGTGGCGACCAATGCGACTGCTGCCATTCTTCCCCCAACCCCTTGCATCAATAAGGCATTGTAACAAAGAATTGCAAAGAATTTTTTCAGGCCATATTTTTGTAAACCTTTGTGATAGTTGTGTGTGAAAAAAATCCCAGCCTGGTTGCCGATGCCTGGTTTAAAGTTTTGCAGGTCATTAAAGACGCTTATACATTTTATTTAAGCGACTTGCAGCTCTAAGCTTGAAACGGTTTTCTCACAAGAGCAAAAATCGCAGTTCCTCTACACACAATATGCAAAAGATGCATCAGCTGAGGAATTGAACAGTGTTACCTGAGAAATTCCAAAATAACAAAGACAAAAGTAATGCGTTTTAAATCTCTCCATCACTGGAAACTCAGTGTTCAAAGATGGGAGGGAAAACACTGATTGCTGATCACAGTGCAATATAAACTGGTTCCTAGCATGCGTATTCACATTTGATCAGCGCAGTCATCCAAATCATTAGACCGCAGAGCTTCTCTGCTCACAGTCTTTTAAGAAGAGACTGAGGAAACGTGCTTAGACAGCACTCAGATGCAAATGTCACCCAGCTTGTCCTTTGATAGATTATTCAGAGAGACGGGGAGGGAAAGAGGTGACATTATTTGCAGATTTGTGATAATGCACCAGCAAGCACTGCTACTGCCTGTGAAGTAGGATTGGGTGAATGGAGAAGGGGAGCTACCCACGAGATCGATGCAGTTCGTTTGGCACAGCGAGAAATGACAGCTGATTATTCAGCCATGCCCCTCAGCACATCTGTTTTTACCCTATATCATCCCTGGCTTCCAAAAAAGAAGGAGGAGGAGGAAAAAAAAATATCTATCCATTCAAACAAAAAAAAAAAAAGCCTGAAATTCACCTAAACAGTATAAGCAAAACAGCTACAGTGCACAATGTACACTAAGAAGCATAAACTTTCGCCAAAAAGAAACTAGGTAACAATCTTGGATGTATTTCAAAGTAGCTCTCTGCCCGTTTCACTTTACATAACAACACAAAGAGACATGTAACTCTCTTATTTGTCACCGTCTGATCTTACTAGATTCTTGCGGGTTTCTGGGACGGCGCTGACGTCCACTGGCCCCCTCTCAATGGCATCAATGAAACGAGCTTCAGCCACGGCGATAGCACAGATGACATGAACCCACCTGGTGAAGCAATGAATAGTTTGGCGAGAACAAATTCAAAGCAGGGAAATATAGATTCACTGTAAGATTTTTTTTATATGAAAATCTTTATTTTGCTCTGAGTATAAGCTTGATGAACCATTATTTGTTATTTTTGTAATTTGTGAATTTCCATCAGCTCAAACACGTGGCACTAACCGGTTGTCTGTGGTAGTCTTCAAAGCTCCCCCTCTCAAGTTACAAAGACAGCACTCCTTAAGAAAAGATAATACGAGAACAGAGAAAAAGAGGATTAAGTATAGAAACGGAGAACACATTGACACCGTTCCTCCCACACCTTAGCCAAATCAGTCTTTTCTAAACAAAGCTTGGTTTGGACTTGTGATTGATGTCATGTTGCCTAGCAGCAATCATTAGAAGAAGAGATGTAGGGTCAACGTGTCCTCAGAGGCTCTAATTCAAGTCAGATCTAATAAACATTTTCAACTAAACCTGCAGTTCTGGAGAATAACTGCTATTCCTGAAGTGGTTTTATTTTATGTGGGGGTGGGATGGGATTGGCTCATTTGCAGCCACCACTCACCACTGTCCAGGCTCCCGCTGCACACCTAGAGCACATCCAGGAATCACCAACAGAGTCAGGCTTCACGCCATAACAACCTGTTAGAGAAGAGATGCTACTGACTGTGCTCATCCATTTCATCATTTCATGTCATTTCAATGCATCGATATTCAGTGATGACAGCGCATGGCAACATTACCGCCTTTTTTCTATTTCTTTAAACAGATTTTGTACACATTTCTGCAAATTACTTCTCACCAAACATGTTTTTAAGCATTCTGTTCACACTTTCAGCCCATCACCATCTCCAGCTTAAGCTTCTGAAGAAAAGGGCATGCAGGTTTATGTAACACCTGTACATGTGTGAATGATTCTTAGGCAGATGTCTACTCCAGCACAATGAGGAGCAAAGGTGTTTTGACAGGATTTCGTTCTGCTTCGTGCTCTCTTACGAACATCTGCGCCGTTTCCCCAGACTGAGTCAAACTCGTCCCTGGATAACTAATGAACTGGATAATAAGAACCGAGGAGAGGAGGGTCGATGTTGTGATGTGGCACAAAACATCCATTTATGCATACATTTCCAGGAAGGGCTGATTAGCGACACACTTGATGAGTCAATGCGTTCATCTGCATCGTTTACAGCATAAAACTTTACTAAAAATGTTCAGTCTAGATAGACGTCCTTACATTTGGCAATAAAAAGAAGAGCCACGCACAGAGAGATTCCTGGGATGACTCAGTCTTACAGAATCTTAACAAGCTGCCTGTCTTTTCATGCTTCGCTTCGACAGAAGCAACATGCCGTTAAAAGTCAACTATATAGTGGAAAGGCAGGGTAAATATGAGCTGGGGAAGTGTATGGTGTGTTGGTTTTTAGAGACACCTTTGCATGACCTTTGTCAGCCTCTTAGCCAGTTTAACCAGAGCTGAGAAGAGTTACACTAGAAAGCTTCACTGAATCTGGCAACAGGGAATTGAGCAGTCTATTGCACCGCTGTATTGAAGTCTCATCCTCTGTGCCTCTGCCCATTTTCCTGAAACTATTCTCAGGGGTCTCAGGTGTGAGAAAATGTTGTGAGCACTAGATAGACTGAAGTTTATGTGTAAAACTTGCTGGTCCGTGTTGGCATTAATTTATAAAACAGACATTCTCCGCATTATGAATTAAATGCTGATGAACTGGATCAAATTCAGCTCTTTGACAACACAGAGAGGAAAAAGAATTTGAAATCTACAAAGTATTGAGGGGGGAAAAGAAGTCTCCACACTTACAGATTCTTACTTTACAACGATTAACATCTATTATACAGTTTCAGATTTGTGTTTTACCCACTGATTGAATGTGCACGTGGAAAATCAAGTCAAAAGACCAAATTCTTGTGTCCATTAGATACCCGATGTCTCAGCGGGCATACAAATGCTAACTGGCTCTAATCAAAAGCCATATTAAAATTGTCTTTGCTGGAAAGCTTTCTGTTGCAACAACAGTGTTAAATTTCATTACTAGCACAGAGGCAGTGTGTTGCCATCAGATTTATTTTTATTGCTCATCTAATAAAACATCAACTAGTACAGATGTCCCCAGGTGTACTAGTAAGCTCTCTATCACACAGAGGGTACAACAAATGAGCTCGTGTCCCAATGTTAAACCAACACAGCCAAAAACTTTTCAGTTTTATACTTACTAGCATGAACCTGCATTTGACAAGATGAACAGCAGATCAGGAGGCTGGTTCCATCCTCCCCAATGTGATAGTTGGTGGGTGGTGGCTCCGTGTTTCCTGCTCCGACGCTGAAGCACATCTCTGGCACCAGTGGACGAGTCAAGCTGCCATGACGGGGAAATGAAGCGCCCAGGGTTTCGTTATCAGTGGAGACATCTTTCTGTGGTTGGAAAGATCAGGAAAAAAGACAAGTTAAATGTTAGTTTGTTGCCCACTATTTATGTCTGTTCTAATGGGTCTGACCTGCCATTGTTATATGAACCACTCCTATGTGCCTGGCCTGTACCTACCTTTGTGTACGGACAGAAGAGTGAGCAGACAGCACAGTGTGGTTTGAGCGCAGCTACTGCAGCATTGAAGGCTTTCTCTGCCAGGAAGTTGGGTGAGTGATTCTGCCACAGGTGCTCCTGCTTCTTCATGTTGCTATCCATTGGCATGGGGGAGGCCATATCTGTGGGTAAAGAATTCAAATGCATGAGTGTGCTTGTTAGACGGAGCTGGGGAGGATAACACATACTGCAGTCGTGTTGAGAGATTTGTTACCGCTAATGATTTTTATTTTTCTCTAAAATGCACGTCAAGCATTTTGAGAGAAGCTCCAGAATGTTTTTCATAAGAGAGCTCTCGCCAAGAGACGGGAACAGCACATTCTGGTCCTGCACAATAACAACACCACTCCTGATATAATTGGCTGATGAACACAAACAGCACTGACATCAATAATATGCTGTCCAGAGTCAGGAATCAATTTTAAAGTGATGCCTTGAAGCTACTGATCCAAACACTTTGTCAGACCTGGACCGAAGGCAGGAAGATATTTTCACAAGCTTCCCATTTAAGTGTTTTTTTCCTCCCCTTCCACCCTCCACCACAAGTCTTCTTTTTCTCCTTGTCACCCGACCCACCCTTTTAAAGAACATACCCTAAGTCGGGTCCCCTGCTGCCAACTCAAAGTGACTTTGAAAGCAGGTAATTGGAAGTCATGATCCCCTGATCAATAAGTGTCAGTCAGAAAATGAAAGGAAAAACACTGAAGAGAGAGTAGTCTTGATTTCATTATCTCCATGGGGAGCTTCAGACCTGCTTGTTTTTCTTCCCCCGAATCAATAAGAAAAACAAACAACAAAACAACAACAATAGTATCTTATTCGTTTTATATACAAGAGCTGGATGAACTTTTGGCTGTGCAGTCTATCCAGACTCATAATGCTTTTTATGTAGTGACTACTAGGAATTTATTAGATGGGTTCCAAAGACTAGCAACTTCAATTCAAACACTGAAAATGAGCACAATATTTCAGATTTCTCCTTCCCTGCTTCCCGTGTTATGGCCAAAAAGGTGTTTTTGTAGAACACTACACCATTATAGTGGCACCCTTCAAATTCTAATTAGTTCATCTCTGAGTCCAAGTAAACAAATCTGTCGCAAAGCTGAAGTGCTAACTACTTTGGGCTGCTCCCTTATTCACAGTGGGTCACCACAGCAGGTAGCTCTGCGTGTTCGATTTGGCAGATTTTTATGCCGGATGCCCTTCCTGACGCAGGGGATATGTGCCTCCTCCCGGGATCAAACTGTGGAGCTTTCACTAGAATGTGTAAACCACGACGCCGTAGAGACGACACCTGTGCCAAATCTGAAGTAACTACAACAAATCTGTTTCCTGAAAATCCAGTTTTTGTTCTTTTCTTCTGTGGCTCCCTCTGGTCTTTACATCAAACATATTATTGTATTATTTGCTGTTTTTCCCTCCACAATTTATTCATGTCTACATGAAAACAGCAAGTACAGCAAAGCACAGGTTTCAACTGACATCCAGGAAGATAAAATTGTAGATCTACTAGCAGCTTGCGAGAGAAGTTTCTGAACAAGTGTTTGAGACTTTAATAGCAGAATATTTACAATAAATAACTGAAGTGAAGGACGGATATCCACATACCTTTGTCGCTAGCTGGATCTTGTTTGACAATGGACAGAGGGGAGCGCGTGGGTGGCTTGCTGAGGGGGTGGCGGCGACTCTTTTTTATTTCTGTAGGTATTTTCCTCTTGGGATAGGTTGCCTAAAATAAATTAATTTTAAAAAGTGTGTGTGTTATTTTTGTTCAATGTGTTTAACCTTAAAATATTTATCTCCAAATAAAAAGTAATTTGAACATGTTCAAACTTGATATTAATTTAATAAACTGCTGTTTTTCAGAATGGATAAAAAGTAAATGGAAAAACAAGTAATGACTACAGCTGCAAAAACATTTTTTCCTACATTTGTGGATTATTACAGCAAATATTTGTGGATTTTTTTTTAGATTTAATTAGCTTGTGTTTTATTAGCCAATTCAGAGTCTACTCTATTGTGATGTAAGCTCACAGCAAATAAAGTATTAAACTGCCACCAAGGGGGGATTACAAACACTTAAAGAGCTAACCTGTCTGACAGAGTAAAGGACAAATCTATTGACTTTCAGTCAAGATCGGACTCACCTGGGTGGCACTCACATCCATCTTGTTGTCTGCTAAGATGTCGCTGTGTCTCGGGGACAAAGTGTCTAGATGACGAGCCGTGTCCCTCTTTAAATTCTTGTCGTCAGATGTAGCAAACTGCTTAAACGCTTCCTCGAATCCAGTGATGGCATTTTGGCCACTGGAGATCTTCTTCGGCTTTCTCTGCTTCTTTTTCTCAATGTCGTCTGTCAAGTTCTGTGGTTTGGTTTCTTGTTCTTGTCCTGGAAAATAACAGATGAGGAGATAAAGTCAGAAGTGCTACTGGCTCATTAAAAATGTCTGTATGAGGCAATGAGGTTAAAACTACCGTGTGGACTGAGTAATGACTTTTTAAAGTGGAAGATTCTATCACTGAGGATAGAACTGAAAGAAATGCTTTCATATCTGCCTCACCCTCTGCAGCTGGAGTCTCTACTACTTTAGCGGCGGCCTCAGCAGCCTGCTGCTCCTCGCGCTCCAGGGCTTCCAAAGTTATCATGGCCTCTCGGGCAAGACGTGCTTCCTTCTCCTTCTTACGCTGAGCCTCACGCTCCTCAACCTGACGCTGATACTCGACAGCATTCAGCTCAATGCCTTCCTCTGCCAGGACTTTCACCTCCTCGAGCTTCAGACGACGGAATTGCTTCATCTTCTGCATGGCCCTGTCATAGTTAGACAGCTAAGTAAAACCCTCATATTTACTTTTGAACACATGAAGAATTTCATAATACAAACCTTCGCAGGAGGTTTGCCCGTTGGGCGACGCGATGCTCCCTCCAGCTCTCCAGCTCAGGGCTGGTGAGCTCTGTGGGCTTCAGGTGGTCCAGCACTGTTGTGTCTTTACCCTGCTTCCACAGGTCATAGCGCACGGGTTGCAGGCAGCGCACAAACACATCCATGGAGATCTTCACCATGTCCTTCCGGCAGGAACACTGGAGAGAAAAGACAAGGCTCTACATTAGAGTAGGGAATACCTTTTGTAAAGATGGGACTTCTGTGTGATAAAGGGGGGAGGGGGGGGGGGTGAAATTCTAGATAAGCATCTCTATTAAGGTCTTTCAGAACCCACTACCCCACAGCCGTAGGACTACAGATTATATTACACATCCGATTTCTGAAAACTCAAAAGAGTAAGTGAGGAGTGATCAAAAGCAGAGGTAACCATTCAGAGTAAACAAATCAAACTTTACAAAGGGGGTTTGGTCTATCTAGATAATAAAAATCTCTTACTTCCATCTCTGTAAGTTACTAAAACCAGAGACAGTCTAAGAGAGAGAGAAGGCACCCAAACAATGCTGAATTGAATCTAATCTGTAAGAGCAAAGACGGTTGTAAAGTTTTAGCTTCTGGAGGAAAAAAAGTTTGTTAAAACCTTTTTTTGGGGAGAAGTCGGCAAACCTTTTAAGTACATTATATCCAATTTGACTGTTGCCTCAAAAGGCATGCATATTTTATGTCACAGTGACCACAAACAAAGTTAATTTACACACACGAGCATCAAAAAAGGGCCATCAGGATTACCAATACAGCTACAAAATGACCTAACTTGCTTTTAATGGTCACAGGTACACAGGCCTAGAGATCTGCAGGTGGCGATCTCCCGGCAACCTTTATTTCTAGACCCCAACCTGTTAGCAAGTGGTTGTGTAGAGGATCGGTCACAAAGATGGTGCTGTACCAAAAAACTTTGGTTAATAGCACTCATAATTTCCATGAAAGATGCCAATTTGTCTGCAAACAATGGCATTTCCTCACTTTTCACAACTTTGTTTTCAGACATATCTCCCATGCAATCTAGTAAGCGCAATGATAGCAATCAAAGTAGTTGTCAGGAGGTTTTCAGTACAGGACAATGCCTTAGGGACTACGAGCAACCTCCAGCAGCCACTCACCAGTTACAGGATCCACACTTTTCCCTGTCGACCAGTGGTTGCCAGACAGTTGCCGGCAGGTCTCTAGGCCTGTGTGACAAAGGCCACACCTGACAAACAGGCTTTAAATATACAGTAAACAACCAGCTGTTTCACTATAGTGTTGTACATAAACCACTGACCTGATATACCTTAAAACGTGATAATGACTAAAATACAGCACGAGACAGAACCATTGAGTCATCAGAACTATTGAATCATTGAGCTTACTAGAGAGGGGAACTGTTGCATTAAAAAAACTGCAGTGGTGCAGGAGTGAAAAATGGCATGGACATCAAAATGAAGTTTTGAAATACAGGAAACAAATGGAGGGTGGTGTAATGAAAGGGAAAAAAAGAAGAGGAAGGAGACATATGAAGATATTTTTTGTGCCTCGCTTGCTGTGTTTCTTTCAAATCTTTTTATTTCCTGATCTGTATTGACAGCCTTGTGCTCAATTACTAGAAACACAACAGCCCACACCTCCACAGCAAAACAATTTCCAGCCTACATCTCATCTAGACACCACTTGACAGACAGAGACATTAAAATACTGTGTTGGTGATGGAATGGGGAATGGGAGGGCAAAAAAGAGGTGGTGCAAGTGCAAGCATGGGAACACCTGATTTTTACCACAATGAAACTTTTACTGGGAACAGGACGTGACTAACAAAAAACCCCATCAAAAAACAGCCGCCGAGATAAATATTGCTCTTACCCTGATTGTACCTAGCAAAATGTGCATTCTTCACTGCTAAAGAGTCAGCGCCTTGTTTTATTTTTAGGAAGGTGTTAAGAGGTTATGGACATCGTTGCCATCCTCAAGGGCCAGGATGAGTTACACTTTATTATCATCTAAAAACTTAATTAGATGAAACTCAATTGGAGATGCACAAGATCTCAGAAAACAAAAACCCACTCTGAGGCAGGGAGTCAATGAGCCCTGAAGTATACTTGGGCTCCTAATGAAGCTTAATTATAGGAGCCACAGAAAACCTGAAGCCCGGGGACTCACTGTGGATGCACAGCACTTGCTTCAGTCTTCCTTTATTTTTCAAAGTTCTTCAGTGTAGGGATACTTCTCAGTATATCCAATAGTATAAAACAAAATGAGATTGCATGAAAATGTAAGCATCCAGTTATTTTGTTCATTCTTCTGGTGAAACAAAACTAACCTTCAAGATGCTAATAGGAATGGAGAATAATTTCAAAGGTATTTAAAAACATTTTCAATGCAAAATTCTGAATGTGCTGTACAACAGGGCTGCAGATCACCCACCTGCTGAGAAAACAGAGTAAGGCAACACAAAACTAAACCACTACTTTGGTGTTTTTTTGTGTTTTCTTTTGTTTGTTTGCTTCAGTTAGCAAGAAATAAAAAATGCTGAACACATTTAAAGACTAAACTGCTCCAATTTTTCTCCCACTCCCACAGTTTTCCCCTCCTTTCCTTCTTTATCTCCTCACATACATCCCCAGATGAGATCAGCTGCTTAACATTCTGAACAAAACGAGAAGATTTAAAACAAAACAGTACAAACGTTCATTAGGAACTGTGGTAAAACAACTTAAAGTGGCACGAGCCAGGTTTATGATTACATTGCAAGTTGTTGTATTTCTCAGCGATATTTAACGATCTTCACTAATCTGTGTGGCTGTAAGTCAGGGGTTTATTATCCTCCAGAGTAGAAACTGTCCTTAAAGTAAAAAAAAAAATAAACACAAAAAATAAATAAATAAATAAAATAAAAAAATCATTTGTATGTCCTCCTGCATGCAGTTGCTTCTACATTGTACTAACTGCCATTGCAGCAAATATACATTCAGCATGAGTGTCGAAGCTCGGGCTGCTGTGCATTTTTTAGCTATATATAAAGTAGCAAAAATATAAAGTCAAATATGACTATAGAGTTTTAGAAATAGATGATCTTTCTATGGTTAAATTAATCAAATTTCCTCAACATCTGGGCAGAAAGAAATCTCAGCAGCAGGAAAGTTCATTAAGCTGTTCAGAGTGAAAAAAAATTAAACTGTAATTTTAAATTACTTTAGCACAGCAATGCAAAATGGCAAAGAGATTTTTGTTGTTGTTTCTCATGAGCAGCATTAGGGTAATAGTAGTTATAGCATCTTAATTCACCTTGCCCACACTGACACAGCTTCCTAATGTTATAATGAAAATCTCAGTAACATGTCTGTGTTTTACATATGAGCTAAATTTACTGCTGATTTTGGAAACTCTGTGGACAAATTCTGATTGTTTTTGTTAATGACTGGCCTAATTTTGTTGCTCAGTGTCAAGAATCTAGTCTGCATCTTAATGAACACTTCTTTTCTTCTTTTGTTTCAGGCAGTGTTTGCTACATTAACACTGACACAGTCCTTTCTTTAATAAATGTAGCACAAAAAATGCTAAATGTTGAACTATATCATGGACAAAGTTGATGAATACGACTAATAAAAACATTCTCTGGTCTCATATAAAAAATAAAAAAAAGACAAGCCTGCAAACAAATACAGAAAAGATGAAGCGAGTCATCTGTAGTTGAATCTTTAGATGAAAAAGTGATGTGATTTAGCCCGGGACCTGGGAGGATGATTTTTGTTCATTTCTTAGACAGGGGGGACCAAAAAAGAAAAAAAAAAAAAAAAAAAAAATCACCCTGGAAGCCTGGAGGAACATTAGCAAAGTGTGACTGAGCACCAAACGAGCAGAGAGAGGCTTTCACCAAGAATACAACAACCCCAGAAGACATAAACTTAACATTCAGAAAAATAATGCTGCAGCAAATGTAAGTATAACAATATGAAGAATCTTTTTCACCGACTTCAATTCGTCAGTGAGGTCTACATTTTGCCGTCTTCCCTTAAATGTGCAAAAGAAGGGAAAAAAAGAAAAATCCTACTGTAGCTAGTCATGCAACACCTTTCTTTTTGATTTCTGCTGTTATTATTCTTGTCATTTCAAAGAAAGCTAGCCATTTCCACACTCAGATCTATGGTTCAAATGAAATTGTTTGAGTTTCAATGCTTTTCTGATATGCTCTGAATGAGGTACTAAATTAAATGCAAAAAAAAATTAAAGAAAATTAAATGGCCAACACCTAACGCAAAGCCAGAGGTGGAGAAGAAGGTTAATTAGAACTGTCACGTCTTAAACAATAGAAGTACAACCCCACACAGAACATGCAAGGAATGCTGACAATAGACCTGCTCTGACCGCAGATGTGTTCACTTAGGAAGCCAAACAGATGGGTCAGCAGTTAAGGAGCTTGTCTTTAAAAAGGACTGAGACATGAAGCACGCCCAAATTCTCTCTCAGTCTCTGTCGTGTGCCACCAGCCTGAAAACAGTGACAGATTCGATACCGAGCCCCATCGTTCACTGTCCTGTTTGATGCTGACAGACTAGGGCTCAGCAGGGGGAAGGCGGGGAGGGGAGGGGAGATGAGTTAATGGATGACTGCTTAAGCCAAAGACAGAGAAAGATGGTGGAGTTAAGAGAAAGATTAAGAGAAAATGAGACTTTATTATTGCTCAGGAAGAAGGTGGGGTAGTTAAGCCATCTAAAACTACTATCTATATCAAGATACAGAATATAGAGAATATAAGAATTGAATTTTTTTAGGATATTTGGGGAATAAAAGGAAAAGAAATTCGAATAATTATGGCCCTGTAGATGTACGCCTCTATATACAGAGGGACAACCCAAATATAGAAAAACCTTTCAACTTTCTCAGGCATTTAGGATCCACTTATTAACAAGGCTCAGCGCAAGATCTGTGCAGTGAGCAAAAAGGCAAAGAAACGCCTTCAGCAGGTCCTGGTCTCTGGTTCATTTTAGCCAAAGACTCATCTGCTTGGTCCAAATGATTCACTATGAGGCGTCTGCTACTGAGCTGTAAATTACACAGCACAAGTTCTGGGACAATCTTTATAACCATAACACCCAAAGAGTACAGACGCCTGAGTGAAAGAGAAATCTGGCTAGAAAGAAAGAGCCCTGCTCGTTGGTCGAGCTGTTGTATTTTTCCACATTCCTCCAGCTCCACGTGCCGAGCTGTGCTGTCGATTTGTCGACTCGGATTAGTCGTGCAGAATGGAAAACTCTTCTTTAACAAACTGAGACAAGCGCAGTGGAGATGCTCCCTTGAGCACTGGTGAAGGGAAGACTGCTGGAGCCTCGACTACTGGTTCTTAAATTACAAGTGGCCACATGGGTACAGTAGGAAGGCCGAAAATGAGAAAGAGTGAGAAGGGAGGGTGATGTGCTTTTGCAAACTGGCACCTCATAAATCTGACATGCAGCCAAGTAGAGAGAAACCAGGGAAAAGGGGCATGCACACACACAAAGACAGAGACAGAGGACTGAACATGAAATGGAATGTATAGAGAAGAGAAAAGAGGGGAGTTTCTTCCAGAGGACATTGTCGTTGGGCTCCCTTCCACAACCAACCCATGCCCTGTCAATTTCATGCTCAACAGCCCACGGGCAAAGAGGCAGTTTGCGTCAGTGCAAGGATGCAAGGGTACAGTTAGTGTCGGTAACAGATGGTGTGCAGCAGAGAACCAGACGCTGCTTTTATATTTTGATATGATCTATTACTTCATCCCTTCAAAGAAGCAAACACCCAGAGCAG
The DNA here is from genome assembly GCF_018398535.1 of Haplochromis burtoni. Classification (NCBI taxonomy): domain Eukaryota; kingdom Metazoa; phylum Chordata; class Actinopteri; order Cichliformes; family Cichlidae; genus Haplochromis; species Haplochromis burtoni. The sequence goes on along the minus strand of NW_024582550.1, from coordinate 998,502 downwards.
GAAGGCTGCAAAGCTGCCTCTGAATCACACATCCGATCAAAACTATTCAAGTGGAGTGTCTACACTGGCCTTCAGACCTCGTCTCAAACAAGTGCTGACAAAATTTAGATAAAAACCTATTTTCTAAATGGATAGACGTGTTATATAGATGGAGTGCCCAGTTTGCAAAGTTAACATGATCATTAATGAGCATCACTGCTTTTCTTTTAGCCAGATCAGTGTTTTGTTTTGGATGTTTTTGTGAGATCATTTCAAACGTTTTTTAAAATCCCCCAAATCACTTTTTCCCATCACTGCTGACACGTTAACACAGCAGACTGAAATTTCTCTGTTACGGTGACTTAACCTCTCTGCAATCAGTCTCATCTTACCAGTGTAGCCATCTTGCCGTAGTCCACCCAGCGCAGCGTGGCAAAGTTTGTGGACTCTGCACAGTTGAAGCCATGGTTGAAGCCGGCGTGGTAGCCATAAGGAAAGGTGATCATGAACTCCCCTTCATTCTGAGTTATCTGTTCACACAGACAAGAAAACACATTTTTTTAAATGTCTGAAGGCTGAATTTATCAGTTGTCTCTGTGCACGAGGAAGGCATTAATCTATTTACCAGTTATTTCTTACAGCTATATTTTATTGTTACCACCAGTTGCACAAAGGCTACCGCTGACTTAAGGTTTGAGGGATAAACATTGAGTTTGAATCCTTAGAAACATCTTGTCCCTGTTTTTCTGACTTAATTCGACTAAACATGGCTGCTGCTCCGAGTACTGAATTCCTTCCCATGAGCTCAGTGTTATTCTGCAAATGTGCTCTACTTGTCCTCACATTTTAACCACTTGTGTGTGTTGCCCTAAAACCCAAGCCCTATATATCTGACTGCGGATCTCAACTTCTTTACAAAGCATGGATCTTGGCAATCAAGAGACACATCAAGCCAGATAAGGTGACAGGCATAAGAAGGAGAAACGGAAGTAGGGGGCTGAAAGTGGGAGATAAACTTCTTCAACTAAAGGCAGTGGTTCAGATATCAAAAGTCCCTTTTTTCTACTGCAAGAACACAAGTTTTATTTTTACACTCAAATCAGGAAAGATACTGTAGGTGTGTAACAAGTCAAACGTTCACTGTGATAATGATGTCCTAAGGGGTGAGAAATGAGATAAATGGGGGTAGAGGGGAACCCTTATGCTGACTCTGGAGAACATCAGATGCCTGCTCCATGTCAGCGTTTTTTCCCCCTTCCTCAATCTGCCATAATTTGAAGACTGAACTGCTGAACAGAACAATAACAGATAGGTGAAATGATCCCCAACAATTTGCTACGACAGACACAATATCTTGACTCAAACTAATTTTTCAGAGCCAGTATAAGTTAATAATAAAAGCCCACTTCTTCTCCAGCTGACGCAAGACACACTTGGAGAACTGGGGGAATAAATGCACCACTTCCCATCTTCTGATACTAAATATTTCAAATCTCCTCATTGTTTTAATGTCAATATCTGCATCACAATTTCCACTCTGATCATTATGAGGCTGAAGATGCGTGTGTGCTTAAGCATTGGGGTACAGCTTTATTCCATTTTATAATGGTTGCCTACTTTAGATAGACGTTAGAGTCAGGGCAAACAGCTTTCTTCTATATGGTGTTAAAGGGTGAAACAGTGCCAGCCAGTTTAAGGTAAGTGGGTGGGAGGGACTCTATTGCTACTTCAGCCAGCACTGGTAAAGAAGCTTGTATGACAGTTAACACAGAAATTGTTAACATTACTTTATTACCTCATGGATACCTTATACTGTGTGTGTAGGGAAACAGCGGCTACTCACCCTGTCAAAGGGAATGCCATACTTCTTCAGGATGGATGGTGATATCAGTGTCATTTTGTGGCGAAGGAAGGCATCGCAGCCTTGGGAGCTGCCGGGAAAGAAGCCTGCAGAGGGTGAGAGTGAGCATAGGGCATTTTACTGACAACCACAACATCATCTTACTACAACAATCGTAGGGTATATATATGTATATGTACATATGTTCATGTTATCATCAACCTCTGAAAGCAATGTTATGTTATCTTTTTGTGTTTCTTTCATGAGCCACATTCAGCAAAATCTGTATCCATGACAGAGTTTTGTTCAATCACCACTAAAGACAGATTAAAGACTTTGAGAAAGTGCTGCAGGCCTCTCAAAAACAGCCCACGTTTTGTTTTGTTTTTTTACTCTTGCTAGTTTATCTAATGGAGTGAGGAATCGCTGTGCATCTGCTTGTCTGTTTTCTTAGCAAGGGTATAACTGGGAATCCAAATGATCCAAGTCATTTAGATAAGCAGTTTGTGTGTTTTGGCTAAAAGTTATCTTTTACACTTTCACAACTACTAACTGCCTGCATGTAAACGATTAATCTGTATATTGTAGCAACAGGAGAATAACTGGATTTAAACTCAGAGTTAGTGAGAGAAGAAGATTAATAAGCAAAGCCGAAACCCATATACCAATATTTGGTGATTGGCAACTTTTTTCTTTCATGCATAGGAAACAATAAATGCTCAGAAAAAAAACAAAAAAACAAACTGATTATGTGTAGTTTCATTCATTTAGACTCAACTCTGCTTAGATCAGCTGGTTGTTTTGTTTATCGTCAGGTATCTGGTGTGGTGGATCAGCCAAAACATCAGCCTACTGAAGTACACCAACACTAAAGACAATATGTCAACCGCACTCATAAGCCATCAGGTACATGTTAAAAATGGATTTTGTTCTCACCAGAAACTTCTTTTAAATCCACTTAATAAGCCTGAATCATCGAGTCACAGATTTTACGAACGGAAGCAATTATGCGGTCACTATGAGAGAAACTGTCTAGCAATGAAGTGTTGAGCATGAACAGTAATTTCAAGGACATCGGTTAAGAGCTGACACCAATGCAGCACTTGTTCCTGAAAGCCATTAATTATCATAATCATTTCCTGGGCCAACAATCCCCAGATGTCATCATGATGCCCCTGTGGTCCCCTGCCTGTCAGCTGGCACAAGTGATCTTCTTTGAGAAGAAGAAAACTTAAAATGACACGGCAACTGAATACATCAACTACTGCATGGAAATGGGTGACAAAATTTACAGATGAAGCTACTGTACACTGATAGCATCATTGCTTACTCTGATTTTTAGGAGGAAAAAAAACCTAATTATTTCTCTTATTCTGTTCTCAATCACTACAGCACCCTAACAGCATGCCTAAAATTAGGTTATGCTGTGAAGCATGCGGGTGTCCGAGACATGAATGGAATCACTCTCCGATCGTGATGCAATATTTTCATCACACTCTGTCTGAATTAGAAACTAACAGTATGTTGCAGTAGTATTACGACCACAATCTAGCATAAACCATTACCAAGAAGCTTGTCAGCCTTTACTGGAATTTAGATTGAATATATTAATTTGCACAAACTGCTTTGTGTAAAGTACAAAAAACAGATTACAGAGTAATTAAAGGAGAAAATCAACACATTTGAATGTACTGCATTAGCCTGATTACTATACAACAGTGATTGGAGAATAGATTTCTATGATCCCTTCATATGTGTAATATAATCCCATAAGTGTATTTCGACACTGACAAATAAACAGCCATCTCCAGTTGAAATGCAACCATTTATCTTGTTATTGTTAATCCCACAACCTGGAAAAGGAAATCCGGTTTCCCCTTGACATGGGCAGAAATTAATTCACTGCCCAAAGTGTGGAATAATCACATTACCACAGTGCATGAAAATTCACTGATTGTGGGCCTCCAGGTTGGATTTCTGGGGAGATCTGATGGATGTCACTGTGTGTAAAGGGATGCAACAGCATAAAAGTGAAGCTGGGTGCTGTCTCTCTGTAAAATTGTGATCCAGTCAGTGCAACCAATGCAAACAGAAACAAGGAAAACCTGTGGGGTTATTTAAAACATGTTATTAATTTGCAGAAGCAGCAGCACTAACAACAGTGACAGTCAGAGGCTACTGATTATTTAAACCATGGTCTCATCTGTTTACTGCAGTGTAATTAATCCGAAAACAATACAATGAGCTGTGCATTAATTACCGATGTTTCCGTCACTAATAAAAGTTACTGCAAGTCAGTGTACTTTATGAGAGGATTCAAACTGCACTAAAGGAAATGTGAAACTGCATTTGCTATTGTATCAATGTGGACTTTTCCAGCTGGAGTAATTTACCAATCATATCCATCTTGTATTATAAAACAAACTCAATTCCTTAAAAACGCCGCCCGCTTTGAGAGCCCAAAATGTCAGAGGTATATTATGATCTCAAAGCCCCGACTCACTCTCTAAAACAAAGGCTCACTTCTGCTCTTGGAGACAGAAAGACAGACTCTGCATAATCAAAAGAATGAATTTCTCCTCCATCGCTCACTCTCCACCCCCTTTACTGCATGTACCCACCAGTGCCTCAAAGGGGGGTCCATCCATGCCTCCACCCAGTTAAACTTTAATGTGACTGACAGTATAATCAGCACCCATTTCATCCTTCATTTTCACTGCATTGTTTCAGCCTCTGTTCCACCCTACAAAGCAAAAGAGGGAGAGGGGGACTCTCTACTCTCCCAGTGCCTGCCTGCCCGTTGGAGCTGATAAAGGTGAATAATGTGCCGACAGAGCCTGCGTATTAATCCCCATTAAAATGCAGCTGGCTTTCTGAGCTCTCCATGGGGTAATATTAACTTAAAGGCTTCATTCTGTCCTTTAGAGTTTGAAAATTAAGTTCCTGCTTCGAACCCTACACCCTCCCCTCCTCTTCACCTTAACCGAAAAGTCTCCCGCCGTGGCAGAAATGAGGAGTGATAGGAGTGACGTCTGTTACCCTGTCAAATGTCTGGAGAGGAGGTTTTAAGTAACCATTGTCCCAGTCCCATTTAGCATCCCTGCAACACTCATAACTGTCTTTTTAGGACCCCATAAACAGTTGGCTGCCTGGAGGATGGCTTTGATAGGTCAGTGAGAGCCTGTTAAATAACGGTGGCAGTGGTGTCCTCCTACTGCCAGCTGGCTAGATAAGAAGAGAGGAAGACAGGAAAGAGCATCAACATATACAATGTAATTAGAAAGCATGTTGCTTGAGATCAGAGATGTCGAGGTTATTTAAATAAAACATTAAACAATTCTGCATACATTGAAATGCATAATTCCCAAGTATTGTCCTAAAACTGCCAAACCAGGCAGATAAAAGTAAGACAAAATGCCCATTTTGCAGTGTAATGCTATATTTATTTATAGCGTTTTTATTATCAGCAAAGACTTCAACATGCTCTGTGAGTAAAGCCGTCAATACAATGGGCCCATCTCACAGCAGACTTTTTGACTGGTGTTTTAGAAAAGGCACAGATGGAAGTAATAACAGTAATTAGGACTCCATTCTATTTAGGTGGGCCAGTAAGTCAATGTGAACACCAAGGCTGTGAAACTGAAACAACTGAATAAAATTATGCCAAAGCTGCAGTTGTGTTTAGTACTGGTAGGGTTTGCAGGGTTTCCCCCTTTATTTAGTTTTTAATACTTAATTGTAAAAATATTACAGAACTAGGGTGTTTAAGAATGAGGCTCTCTTTGATTTGTACTTAGGATTTGGAATAATTACAAGGTGTTTTTTAATCTTAGATTCTTCTGTGGATTTTTCATGTCGTTTTCAAACCACAAGTGCAAGTTTTTGCATAAATGAAGCCCAGTGGTGGGCCCATTTGACAAACACTCTCGAAATGACCGTAACTCTGTTACAAACTGTGCTAGAGAAAATAATTCAAGTGGCTTTGGGGAGAGGAGAACAAAAGCTTTACAGGGATCTGTATCATGGTAGCAAAAGAAGATTCAGGTACTACGGTCTGAACGCAGACAGAAAAATCAGCTCTGGCTAGATTTTACATTAATGTAACTCCTCAACCATTTTGGGCTAGAGAGAAAATTCACATAGTTTCTAAAAGAAAGGATTCAATTTACAATTTTACAGCCAAAACCACAAAATAAGTGCAGGTGGCCTGTGTGATACTTTCGTGATAATGAGCTATCATTATAGACATAAGCCTGACACTCCAGTTTGCATTGCCCTAAGCAGCAGTACATAAGAAGAACTTTATCACAAAGTCAAACATGTTTGGTTATTTCTCCAGCTTTCCTTTGTGGAGAAATTTTAATGCAAACGCTCCATAAACACATTAAGTAGATTGGTTAAGTGTTTTCCCTTTATACCAGCGCAGTAACGGCTACAACCAAACCCCTATCCATCGCTGGCACAGCACTGTGCAGATAGCCAGGGAGTTCCTCCACAGAGGAATTTTTGGCGAGGCTTAATTAAAGGCCAACACCACAAGAAAATCCACTGGTGAAATGATAAGAAATGAGAATAAAAACATAAGAATTAAAATCCTCTCCAAAAAGTGCCTCAGAGCAATTTAGCAAACTGCTGAACAAGTAGAACATAAACACTGATATGTTTTTGACTTCCAGGAGTGAGCTGTCCTCTCACCCTCGGCAGCTGTATTTTACAAATGAGGCAGGTGCTGGATAAGCCAGCTAAGCTGCAATGTATGACTGAACACCCTGCTATAAAAGCTGGCACTAATGAGATCTCAGTTTTAATGTCCAAAGCCAGGCTACTCTGCGGGTGGTTTTAAAAGTAGCATTTAATGTCATTTTTAACATTTTACCAGTGTAACCAGCAGATGTATGGATAAAGGACATCTGGGCCAAGACTGTCCATTTCCCTGTGTGTCAGTCACTGATTACAATATGAATATAGATACACTTATTTATTTTTTTTAAAAAAAAAAGCTAAATTACTGCAGCGTGACAGCTGATGCTTTTAAAATTACATCTGCCAAATGTGCTCCTCTTATCCCTCCACATGGACTTCCTTCCACAGGCTCCTCAAATGTGACTGGTCAATACGACTCTAAAGCCCAAAGCATCTCACTCCTTGCCCTACAGATTCTGCATATTTATAAGGAAACCTATTTAACTTCGTGTGTGTGTAGCCCACAGGAAAAGGTTTTAGACCTGGAAATGCAAAACCAGCTTCCTCGAGCTGTCTTTCAGCACCTCGCTATTATGTGACCGAACCTTTTTGAGTTTAGTTCATCAATAACAGTTTATACTGTCTGAATGCTTTTGTTTCCTTTGTGTATAGAGACAAACTCCATGTATTGCACATAGATCAATGGTACATAGTTAAATTCCACCCAAGAGGGATAACTAGCATATAACTGGGAGAATGTGTCTATTTAAAGCAAGTCTCTCTTCTCACCTCGATATCTTTTCCCTCACTCTAAGAAACATTCGATACTAAGGTTAATCCTCACTGATCAAAACAGAGAATAAGAGTAAAAGGAGAACATGGGTACTGGAAAAGAATGGGGAACAAAAGGAAACATCTTGTGTCAAAGAAAGATGGCAGAATGGTATCACTTCACTGCCTCTTATCCACCTTAGACAAGATTTCTAGATTTCAGATGAAATCCTCATGTCAAAGCGCTGACTATAAAAGTCAACAAAGAATATAATGCTGAGAAATTGTTCTACTTTTTGTTTTTTCACCCTAGTTGAAATATGTTTGACGTTTTCACTTTTCCACAGATTTCTGACAGGCGTTAAGACCGTTCATGAATCATCTACAGCCGACACTTCCTCCTCGGGATAATAAACATTCATCAAAACATAGTCCAGAACAACTGGCCTTGATTGTGTGAGTTTTTCAAGTTTTCCGTCATTACTTCTGCAGAACAAACAGGTGCTGCTGGTGTCACTTCAGACAGCTTCTACTATAAAATTCAGCATCCATCCTCATCTTTTTAGCATGAGTGACTGCACACGTTAAGTGCTTCAAGCTGCTCTTTCATCTGCTGCTCCATTTTAGCACAACCAAGTGACCAAAAAACAAAAATATATAATTTTATATATTGTGGCAAAGTGGCATTATCAAAGTTTTTCACTAACTCAGTGCATATGCGCCACACTGTTGATGGTAAGGACCGCTGTGTTTGTCAGAGGAAAAGCTGCGGGAAGGTTGTTTATTGTGAGTGCTAAACAATGACGTCCATGCTGCGGTTGGGAGAGGAGAAGGTGAGATGTAGCTCAAAAGTCCCGCTTTGTTTTCTATTATTAAACGATGCAAGAGGGCGCAATAAGCGTGCTTTGAATGTGTGCTTGTGTGTATTCAGGGCATGTGTTAAGTGTGCAGCGCGTGTATGATTTTAATGGCGTGTGCTCTACAGGCGGAAGCACTTGCTCTGTCACTTATTGCATGCGAGTGAAAGAGATAAAGGCAGGAAAGCGTGCAGAAGTGGTGAATAAACAAACTTAAATGGATTTTAATTGAAATTAGCTCCTCACCTTGTGCCAGCCTCTCTAGTCTTTTGCCATGCTCAGGAGGGACACTGTACCTGTGGAGACAAGAGGAAAAGATGACAAAAAGTCAGACACCTCTGACTTGTGTTGAACTTTTTTTAACCTAATTTTCACCTTCTCTTTCTTCCAATTATCTTAAAAGAAATCAAGATGTACAGAATATTTTTACATCTCTAGTGTGAACACTTTGCTTGTACTAACAGCTTAAAAGGAATCTGCAGTTTTGCTGAGGTGAATCTGCAACTTCAGGAGGTCTTCTCATAAAGCAGATGTGTGGATAAAGCTGGGTTGCATTCTTAGCATTAAATATATCACAGAAACATTATTTTCATTGATGATTTAATTCATTCATCAATTGCTTAAGATGAACACAAAGCATATTTAACAGGTATTTATATTATAGTATACAAAGTCAATGCACGTGTTAAAATGTCAAACAGCAAGCATGTGGCCATGTGACAATTTGACTTGAGATTCACCGTAGTATTAAAAGCAAACAGATGAGCACACAGGGTAAGATACTAGAGGGAAACAACAAAACACACAACCTGTTACGGTTTTAATATGATTTAGAGACAGAGCTGTCAGAAACACACCACGGAGGCTCATGGTTATATGTGCATTACTCTAGTGATTGACTTGGTGCAATTAAGAAGAAAACTTTGAACAAAAAATGTCAATATCTAAACACTGTAGCAGCGAAAGAAAACAATTATCATTAAAAATATTTATAGTGAGACTGGGAGGGAAGGAGAGGTTAGTGGAAAAGATCAAATGAGTGGTGAAGGGCAGGACCAGGAGAAATTAGTGTTTTGGGAGTGCTAGGTTATTTCTGACCTCTCAGCAATTACTGGTTTGATGAAACTGCCCATGACATAACCGTCACTATTCCTCCCTAAAACAAATTCTTGTTTTTGTAACTGACATATCTGTGCATTTGGCAAAAGCCCTTCTTTTTGTTTCTTTGTTTTTCTTAAATCACCTCAATATTTTACATCCTTTTGTAACAGTAACCCTTTGGCCTTGGTGTTTGTGCTAGAGCGAGGTATTACTATTGGCAGTATTCGTGCTGGTAATACATGAGGTAGGCACTGCAAAGTACGTGGCATTACACCAATTGTCATATGCTAAACTTAGAAAGCAAATTTCTTTCTAAAACAGAGTGGGAGGAAGGGAGCAGAGCTAAACTATAATCTGCTCATTTGTGAAGTTATTACATACTCTTTATTACAGCAATTAAATCCTCGGTATTGTTTAACCCTCCATAGACCTTGAGAAATGAAGATGGGTGGGGGGAGGAGAAAAAAAAAAGCCTACATCTCTGCTTTCTTACAGAAGCCTTAACAACAAGAGAGATGTTTGAAACAAACTGAGAAAGAAGTAACAAAGAGAGAGACGGTGAGAGGCCATCGCACCTAATGAGAGACAAGAATGGACAAGAGAATAAGACTCACAGAGAGGAAGGAATGAAAATAATTAATAAAAGGAAGCATAAAGAGAAAGTCCATTCCAGTCAGAGACGCCATGAAACATGGCGCCACACTGCCACCTGTAGACAAAAGATTAGACCGTAGCTGGAGCTGCAGCCTCCTTCAGTGTTTTATTGTAAACACTAAAAGCTATGCATAGATTTTAGCTCCAACCTGACATTGGGTTATGGGCTAATGTTGTCACAAAGCTCTGCAGGCATTCTTATGAGTTATGACCAGATATATCACTCGGGTTTTGGGTCATATAGCGAGCACGGTATACACGCGGTATACACACGATATACACACGGATACAACTGAGTGCAGCATTGTAACACAGTTTAGCTGCAGCTCCAAAAAAACAAACAAACTGTAAAACGAACAGCAAAACGAAAACAAAATGAGCTTCGAGTAATTCCAGCATCTGTGTTCAGCTAGGCTAAATACATCCCCACACCTCTCAGCTGAAGATTAAATTGATATCGATCTTTTCCTCCAACTCAGGAACACAGAAAACAACTACATCTAAACCGAAGTTTTGGAGTCCACCTCTAAAAGCTGTTTGGGTTTTTTTGGGTTTTTTCTGCGTGAGGTAAAATCACATCAGAGCTTTCTGTGCAAATATGTACATTTTTCAGAGAACTCCATCCCAGAGACAAACTAAACAAATCAAACGATCAGCCTGAGTCCTCCTGTTCCCCTCCGCCCGAAGGCTGAGGTTTCCATGGCAACAACACGTATGTCACTCTGCCGGCACGGTGAGAAACGCACAAAACAACGCACGGCAAATGAAGGCTTGAACTTTTACACCTCTCTGGGGAAGAGTGTTATTTACCCAAGGTGGGACACCTTTCCAGGCAGGTAGAGATAGAGGGGGGAGCCTTGACAGCACGAGAAGTGCCAATGCATGTGTTAGTGCGCCACTGCAGACATGTTGCACACACACTTCTTTAAAAATCTGTAAACAACTATGGCACCGTTAAAAAGGAACTTTCAGCTACTAAAAACATCAAGTCAACGCTGAGAACACCCCACTCAACATCCGAACTGCAGCTACATTTCAACTTCTATGCAGATTTTCAGCTCCCCGTTCCTCTCCTCTGGGAACTGTCAAACGACAATGCTTCAAAACCATCGGACTACAGAGGAGGTTGAAAACTGATGGATTCATAATGAACTCCACCCTTCCTGGGAAGTTGCAGCTGGGCTACACTTCAAAATATCCCTTTCAATTCTCTTTCGTCAGCCTTTCCCTATCTTCTAGTTGCATGCTCAGAGGCTAATCTTTTAACTGACAGCATATCTATTGTTGTGTGTTGGGGTAGATGGATGATTGACAGGGTTTCAGCACTGAAAAGAGAAAAGAATGATGGAGGGATAAAGATGGGAAGAAAGTGACTGGCAGCTAAGGGTGAGATCTTCCACACATCCACTAGAATGTGTGCGATTGGCACTAGTAGTTTTGGTAGGGTCTGACTTTGATGGGAGCAGAGTTGCATGGGGAAACGGAGTTAATTTCACAATCGGCTGCACTATGAGAGGAGAGGAAGTGAAAGACAAAGAGAGTGTGTGTTTTAAAGGACCGTGCTCTGTTTAACAGCCTGTAATTACCCCACCACACACAAGTATAAAAGTGAAAATGATTCAGTTTCAGTGGGGGGAGAGTGCGGGTGGGTGGGCTTGGTGAGAATTAGACAAGAGAATTCAACAAAAGCATAAAAAGTCTGGGGGAAGAAAAAGAGAGAGGAAATAAAACTCGTACATCTGTTTAGTTGGGCATCAATTAGTCAGACTGATGTTAAAATAATGTTGTTGTTTTTTTGTTTGTTTTTTTTAATTACAAGATTCTCGATTACCCAATTTGATAATGGTTAAAAAATAATAATAATAAAACAGAATCCGTCACAGCACGAAGGTCCTGGGTTTGAATCCACCATCCGACTCTGTGGAGTTTGCATGTTCTCCCTGTGCCTATGTATGTTCTCTCTGGGTACTCCAGCTTCCTCCACAGTCCAAAGACATTTAGGTTAGGTCAACTGGTAGTTCTAAATTGGCTATAGGTGTGAATGTGAGTGTGAAAGGTTGCCTGTCTCTCTGTATTAGCTCTGTAATAGACTGTAACCTTTTTGGCCTATGACAGGTGGAATAGACCCCAACCAGATGCTGGATTCATAATGAACAGTTACAGAAAGCGTATTTAAAAAGACCACAAAAGGAAGAAGCAGTCTTTTTAAAAACAAAACAAAAAACTTCTCTTTCTGCTAAAATCTGTCTTGTACATTAAAACCAGGTCATTTCTGTTATAGTGAGCAAAACTGGTCTCACACTGGCTATGATTTGCATACCTCTCTGGCTACACAAAGAACATTACTGAAATTCAATAAATTCAGATAGGGAGACGACAACAGTAATAACACTGCCCTCAAGTGGCTGTAAAAGGATTTATACCACTTTGGTGTGTTAAAAAAATAATAAATAAATAAAATCTATGAAACAGCCCTAAATATGTAACCAACAATTGTTTCCATAATAATCTTTAAACACGGATACAAGAGAAAGACAGAAACACCACACCTTCTTAGCAATTTAATAAACACCGTGGAAGTGTATTCAAACAAAGGAATACTGCATACACAGACCTCCATAAGCAATGCAGCAGTGCCAGAGGTCCAGAACATGTAACACCAGACTGAACACTGCAGCTCGATGAATGTAATTTCATCTGTCAGACCACACGCACTTTGACACTGAGTCGTAGTGAAATATACTCATGCTCACTCGGAGGTGTGAAAACAAGACAGATGATTTTAATGAGGTGACATCACAGAGAGGGGGAGCTATAACACATAGACACATGGTATACCACTTCAGGAGGCAAGCAAGAGAGGGGAAAAGGTGGCGGGGAAGCATACTGTGAAAAGAAGGAAGACAGGTGAGAAAGAAAACAGAGAAGGAAATCTTTAAAACAACAATAAAAACCCACAAACGCACACATACACAGAAGCAATACTGTATTTCTGAAAGCTGAGATGACACTGCTCCCCTCCTGCAGTGATATGGATGGAAAACAAGGTGGAGGGAAAGACAACACACACACACACACACACACACACACACACACACACACACACACACACACACACAAAAGACAATCAAGGAGCAGAAAAGGTAAGAAGAAAAACATTTTCCCCTCAGGAACCATGTGACAGAAGGAAATACAGACAGCAGGCAAGAAAAGTATAAATCTGAATCACAGCACTACCTCTCCTGTACAACAGGCTCTATAAAGAGTTTAAGCAACTCCCAAATGTCAAGGTACGATGAGACAAAAATTAATATCTTTGTTTTTAATTTACCATTCTTCAAAGTACCGCATCAGACTAGAAATTGAAAAATAAACCATGTGAATAAGATAAAGTGACAACTAGCAATTATAAAGAGAAATAACTTTTGTGCCCGTTGTTGACACAAAATGTAACAACTAACATTTTTTACCCAGCATTGAACAGAAAGAAACACTACTTTGTTATTGTTTGGCATTACCAATCAGTCAAGCTTCAGTTTCAATTTGTATTTGCTTGAGTCCAAACCACATAATTAGTCAATTTCATCGAGATGAATGATTTGGCAAAAAAAATGTTTAAATGAAAACATAGTTTAATTAATTTCAGTTTTACTTATATAGCAACAAATCAAAACAGCAGTCACCTTAAGGAACATAAAGACCCAACACTGTAATTGGCGACAGTGGGAAGGAAAAACTTAATTTTTACAGGAAGAAACATCCAGCAGAACCGGGCTCAGAGAGGGGCAGCCATCTGCCGGGACCAGTTAGGGGTCGTGGCTAATGGTTTGCAGCAGTTGTGATTAACCTTACACACAGCTAACCTGATACCAGAACCAAAGAGGAAGAGGGAGGAAGGACAGCTAAAAAACTAAACTACGCTATATATTCTAATCACTCCCCAGCATCAGTTTTTACTGCTATGTTCTGCTTTGGAGACTTAGTACATAGACATCAGTTTGGACCCAAAATCAGGTCAGATAAAGGCAGACAAGTTGTGTCTCTAAAGAATGATTAAGGAGTGAAACGAGTTGAAAATTTTGCCAATCATTACTGTCCACACTTATAATAAACAGGATGTAGTGAAGACTTTGACAAAAATTTCAAGTTATAAGGCATCCATGTATAAATATAGACACATTTGAGCTATCCAGGACAAGCATTGCATTTACATAATCAGGTGAAAATTAGCGTGCAAATGACTGCAAATCTGCAAAGCACCCTCTCACTCTGTCCTTCGCAAAGTTCACTGCAAACAATTCAGGCATTCAGGTAGCAGAATCCAACTTTCAGCCTATGCTGTCACTGTTGTCACTTTAAATAAGAACAAGCTGTCGCTATACAATGTTCATTTCGTGACAAGCCTTAAACGAAACTCGCTGTTTCACCGCCTTTTAGAAAGCCGGTGGAGAAATGGGCTTTGACAAGACTTTGGCTGAGCACATTCTGCACTTAAAGATCATTCATGGGGTGAGAGAAGCATCACTCTGTAATGTGGCGGTACACTCACGAAGAAGTAAAGTGATTCTGTAGTTCCAACACAAACTGTAAGAAATTATACAAACACTTTGAACTCTAAATACTGTTTAGTAAGCATCACTTTATGGTGATGCTGAATAGTAATCTTAATTGCCCCTTGGGGATAAATAAAGTATTTCTGATTCTGATCACTGCCATAAATTTTGTTTTGTGGATTAAATGTTCTATTTTTATCCAGCATTTCCAGTTATCTGTATTTTTATTATTATTAATTTATGTTTAACCATTTCCTGATAAAAATACACAAATGTTCTCAGTCCCTGCTTCCATCACAGTGTGATCCTAGCTACAGAACTATTAGCACATTCACAGCCTGCAGCAGCTTAACTGAGGTAGAGGAGCTGTGGTTTGGAGGCAAGTTTCCCAGTTACACTGAAACAGTGCACTCAGTGACATACAGCCAAGGCTAACTGGCTGGCAGTGAAGCCATCTGAAACAGCAGTAGCTTCAAATGCAAACTTCTGCATGACAAATTTGTCCCTCTCATCCTGCATTAAGTGAAACAGACACACAAGCCATTGTTTTCGATGGCCAATAAAACTGCTGCAATATTAAAGATTAAGAAAACAAAAAAGAATGACAGATGGTACAAACAGTTAACCGCTGATGGGGTCACTTATTACGGCAGCTTGTTTTAATTTCCACTTTTCTTAAAAAAAAAAAAAAAAAAAATTATTCTAATTGTGCTTTTTATGTTCTTTTCTGCTTAAGATTAAATGAGAATTGATCCTAAAAATACTATAATATGACTTCTTTTTTCAAAACCAAAGTCATCGTCCTGTGCTAGCCATGAGAAAGAATACAGCTTTATGAAACTTCAACAAATGGCTTCATCTTTTTGATCTGGGAGCTTATCCATTTATATGTATGTATGTATGTATGTACACCCATTTTTAATTAGAATATAAACTTGGAACTTCAAGTGGCAATTTGTGTCACATTCATAGAAGGTCAGGAAAACAAAGTGACTCACCAGGACTTGGACTGCCCGAAGTGCAAGTAATTGATGCTGTAGAGGTCCATGTCTTCAGTGTGCCAAGCAAAGGTTGTCTTCCACATGCCAAAATACAAGTATGGAGTGTTGACACCCTCAATGACGATCCCACATTCCTGCTCCACCATATCCAGCAGTGTGTTTAGATGGCCGATGTTCCATTCTTCAATGTTCTGGAGAGCATGCAATTATGAATATCAAGTACAAGGGAACCTGCACGCTACACTTTCATCAGTCCATCAATCTCCATCAATGACCACCAGATGGTGCTGTAGTCATATTACTCACTGAGCATGATTTTGAAAGTTACAACAGCAGCAAAAATCTTGAAATATAAAAGTTGTAAACTCCTAAAGCAGCTTTCTATCACAATTACATGGTGCATTTTAATTAAGTTCTAATAATTATAATACTACTAATGGTGAAAAAACAACCCTGAAAATTGCCCATTGATGGAAAATAAACTACTATAAACCTATTAGGCCAGAAGTGGTTTATTTTTATTTAAAAACAAACAAAAACAAATTCAAGAATATTTTAAAAACTTAATAAAAATTGTCATTATCCAGACAAACTTCACCCACCTCATCATAGATGGAGCCGCTCACATCAGCACCATAAAGAGGTGACACAAACGTCAGGTTCTTCCAATACTTCCTCTCGAGGTCATCAAAGTCTTTGTGTCGTGGCGTGCAGTACCTGCAAACAGAACAGGACAGGTTGTATTGTAAGCAGTGTGGTGCCCTTCAACTAAACCCTCAAACAAGCACTGTGCAAACATTTACAATCAGCAAATAGACTGTAATAAAATAATTTAAGTCCAATGTATATAAGAGTTTGAGCTTTTGTAGTAGTTCTGCTACAGTGCCAAGGTTTTCATTTGTTACATTATTCTTCTGCCTTAATAGTTATAGCATCTACATGACAATTTATAAAGAAAATGTTTATAAAATTTAAAAAAACAACACAGCAACATAATATAGTTTGAACTGGCTTTTTACCGTCACTAGCACCACAGCTACCACTACCCACCATGACCCATTTCACTTATTTTAAGACAGTATTATTTTCAAACTCATGGTTATCAGGACAAACAAAACCTTCAGCTTTTTAAAATACTGTGCACTGGTGTTAAACAGTATTAGTTTAAAACAGAAAACCTGTCTGTTTAATGTAAATGTAGCTTGCCATCACCAGTGTGTGAATGTGTGTGTGAATGGGTGGATGACTGGATATGTAAAGCGCTTTGGGGTCCTTAGGGACTAGTAAAGCGCTATATAAATACAGGCCATTTACCATTTACCATTTTTCTTTCTGGCACCCTGATGCCAATTGTAGGTACAAATAACACAATTCCTGATTTAGTGTAAAATATTAGAATGCACTTTTATTGTTTATTTATGTTCTCCATCATCGTAGTTGCACTATATTTAGTAACATTCATGTTTTAAACCATGCTGAGTAAGAGCAATAATTGCACCATCAAAGCTTACAAGGACACTATCGTGCAAAACATCACGTCAGATACTACATTTGTATGCAATCATTTACGAATGAAGCCCCTGAGGTTGGGACCGACTTACTTCTTGCTATTGGCCAGCTTGCGGTATTCACCCACAGTCATAGATTTCTTCTGAATGTTGTACTGGGTGAACAGACCCGACTGACCCGTCACCACTTGGCTGATGGGAGCTGGAATCACCATGTCCTCGATTGTGTCATAGGACTTGCGTGGCTTCCATCCCGCAGGTGGAATCACCTGGAGAGAAAAAAAAAGACGCTTAACCTTTACAAGGTCAGCAGATTCAAAATCTATTCAAATTCAAAGTATGCAGATTAAACCTTTGGAAATTTAGATGGTGGATTCTGCTGATATCAGCTTAAAACTATAAATGGTTCTTACAAGCATTTTCTAACATGCTTTGATCATTTTAAACATTAGTAATGATGTTAGATTGAACCTTGGCTATGCAAAAACAGGTAGGAAACTAAAAGAGATGCACAGGATTCAAAATGTTACAGCAATACTTCACTAAAACAAAACAAAAAACATCTAGTAAGAAGACTGAAGTGGATATGTGGGTACATGAATTTGAATACATATATGTGTGTGTGCCTGTGTCCTGAAATCACCTTTGCCAGGCCAGCGCGATGAGCTCCTTGACTCTCCATGTAGGCGATGTATTTGGCAAAGTCTTTGAACTCCTCCATTGTGGGCCTGAAAGTCATGATCTTGCAGCTGGGGTTCTTGGCAGCAGCTGGCGGCAGGGGGGCCGGCAAAGGTACGGGAGACACCTCCGCACCTGGAACAAGTTCTGGGGCCACATTTGGGTCTGCAGGCTGAACTGGATTGAGGTGTGGAGCAGCATTGTGTTCAGAGATTACCACTTTATTCAGGTTTTCAGCTATTGCTGGCTCCAGAGTGGGAATCTGGTTTTGGGCTTCATTTGAGCTGAGAGTAGGGGGAGACACTGGGTCAGGAGGAGTGGAAGAGGCTGGGGCGGGGTGAGGACCCAACACATCTTCCATGGGCATGTCGGTAGCCATTGGCTCTTGGAAAGATTGCAGGTAAACCTGAGGAGGAAATCAGTGGTGTTCAGGGCACACACAGTCTGCCTCAAATACATTCAAATTACTGAGAACTTTGCAAAGGCAAATTAGACAAAACTGCAAGTGAAAGAAAAGGAATCTATGTTTTAAAAATATTTTTCTAAAAAGGAAAAATCCAACTTTCTGACTACAATGTGTGATTATTTTTGTACATTTAAATAAAAACAAAAAATTAAATACTGAAAAAAATATGGAAAATTAAAAGATTGATTTTAAAAATAAACAAGACCAAACAACTCAATCTTAGTGCAATCTACACAGCTGTTAACACAAAAAAAGCAGACCGGTCCACTTCCTTCACCAAATAGGGGTGTCCTTGATCATAACATTACTGAAGGCACTTCCTAACCTACATTTTAGAAGTGTCACTTCTGCATCTTGTCAAATTTTGTGTCAAACAAATCCAATGGCTCTCATTCTCTTAAGGCTTACCACAGACTTTTTCAAATCCAAATGTGAACATAAACACCAGAAAGTAGCAAGCACTAAAACTTCATTCAAAAAACTCACTCTAAACCATCTTCTCTCATCAGCACTTTCACTTTATATCAGTGTTTTTGAATATTCAGAAGCATTTTTAATTACCACTGTTTACATTTTCAAGCTAAGTTTTAATACCATGATTTAGGGTTGTTGTTTTTTTTGTTCTGTGTAAGACAAAACCTACAGCCTTCAGTTTAGCTAATTAACTTAATGTTATAACCATTTTAAAACATCATTTAAAAGCTTTACCTATTAAGCTGCCAGCAGTCCACTTAGATTCACTTGTTTTAATAAGATAAAAATCATTCACTGCCCTCTCATCAGCAGCAGTGGATAAATAGACAGAGCCTAAAGTACCTAAGCAGTTTGTATTGGTGGACAGTACCTCCCCCAACCACCTCTCCAATTTGCAAGTCGCTGCCGCAGGGCTAGACAACATTAACGGGTGAGACTTTGGATAAATTGACGGGACATTGTGACTTTTGTTGGACTAACTAAACCTTTAAGTAATATTTTCATTGGTTGGTTGAGCCTTCATAATGCAATACCATCACTGCCTCATGGCAGAAAATTGTATCCAGCCAGTAATTGTGCAAGTGTGACGTTTTAGGATCAAAATAAAGAAATACAAATAAAGAATTTGAGTTTTTGCATTTAGAATAACAATAACCTGATCCTAATTGATCCATCACTTATGTGACTCCGTATTCATTAATCTAATCATGTTATACATACAGAATGTTCACTGTTCAATCACAGTTATAGAAGCGTTTTAGCTTTATGTTTGGTGGGTCAAGGAACAGTAACCATTTTCAGCGCTGCACATGCACTAAAAGATACACACTGCTGCATTGCTAAATGTGCCTTGCATTATCCTCATTCACAACTTCAAACAGATCTTACGCCCACGAGGTTAAAACAGCAGTAGTGTACTTCCCACTCCGACTTTCTGACACGAGATAATGCAAATTGCGCTTCGTTTGCATGAAGCACAAAAGCCCACAGTGCATATGAAGAAATGTGCTGTAGCCTTAAGCGCAGCCAAGTTTGAAATTAACGAAAAAAAGGATAAGAGCTAACTAAGTTTGCTTTGCTGAAACTGACATATAATCCTCGTAAATACAACTACTCAGTGACCGAGACATTTCATAACACATTTCAAAGCATTCATTTCTTCAAAGCCCAGAGCAACAATTTCAAACTAGTTTTACCTTTAAATGGTAAATGGTAAATGGCCTGTATTTATACAGCGCCTTACTAGTCCCTAAGGACCCCAAAGCGCTTTACATATCCAGTCATCCACCCATTCACACACACATTCACACACTGGTGATGGCAAGCTACATTTAAAATTAATTCTGACTGATTGGAAAGGGATTTATTACATCTTTCCAATGACTAACTGCTTTAGACGCCGGGACCCTCTTTCTAACTGAGACTGACCTACTAAAGTGAATGGAGGCCACATGACCCCCAGCTGGCTCATCACAACAAATGGGGGCCTTTAACTCCATTTAGGCCTAAAACTTAATTCAACTGTGCAGCAAGCAGCCCCCTCGAGAGGGTAAAACTCAAAATATATCAGTTACCCAGGTGGGTCTTTCTCGGCTTTGTAAGTGTAAAACGGCGCTGCTCGGTTGCATAGTATCAACTTATTATTGGCAGCTACTGCTAAAGGCGACCATAGCCCTGCACAACTGCCAATAACTATTAGCATTTTAACCCACATAGTGAACAAAAGAAAGCCAGCCGAAGCTCTTTAAGGTCCGTAAATTGCACTGCCTGTATAATCGCTTAATGCAACAGCAGCACATAGGCACATATCAACCATTTCATTTTAAGGAGCTACATATCATCGTGTCCTGACGCAAATGTATTCCTAGCCAACGCTGGCTAGCTTCTGCTTAGCAACTTCCATATCTGCATTTAGAAAGGAAAAAAAACAAAACAACAACGACGGAACACACTCCGTGAATAGACGAGAGTATGGTCTCTGCAATTTACTAAAATAAATATAAGTAAGGAAATATTACCTCCTGCGGCAAACTATAGCCCTGTCCCTGTTTCGTTCAGTCGTTTTAGTTTCGTTTAGAACAGATTCCCTGGATCGATTTTCTTCTAGCATTAGCTTGCTGGGCTTGTCGTTGAGGACGCGCCTACTTTCACCAATTGCCTTCTGAGTGGTTTAAACACGTGATGGACGGTTACTAGGAAACGTATGATTGGTTTACTCTGTTACCGACACACAGAGTAACCAATTAAATCAGACGTTTGCTATTCCATGGTTTCCGTGGCTCTCACGCAACCAATGTGTACGTCACGCACGTACACACTGCCGGGTTTGCTCAAGGTTGCTATGCTCCGTTGGCCAAGAGAAAAATAAAATACCCTCAGAGCAGTGGTAAACACGTTCAGCCGTCCTGACTACACTTGTATGACTTTTCAAGTTTCATATCTAAATTGTAAATGTTAGTGTTAGGACAGCTTCCCACCATGACATTATAATTAAATGTAAAGTCACATATCAATTTCGAACATTGTTTTTCATTTAAATTCCTACTTTAACTAAAAACTGTGAAAAGGGTAATATGTGCCTTCCCCCCCCAAACATTTCCCCCCAAAAACACGTGTCAAATTTTTTACTTTATTGAATAACACTGAAAATGCATTGACAAAAATTCTGCACAAAATATGTGCAATTCTAAAACTACATATCAAAACTACAGACTAAAAAACAAAAAAATTATACAATTTCAGAAAATATACATTTCCCAGTCTATGCAAATATTTGTATCTCCATCAAAACCCGAAGTGCTGGCACGTGGATAAATAACACACTGCTGCTGAAACTCACTGAACTGTATTTATAAAAAAGACAAAAGGCAGTAAAATTCAGTTTAGTTGAATTTCAGGATCAGCATGTGGAATTTCCTTAACATGTAAATCAAGCATTTTCTGTTTTGTTTTTGTTTGTTTTTTTTTCCTTAAATGAGGTCAGATAACACAGGTGACCACTGGAGACACAAAAGGCTGACTGAACACCCCCTACATAGATGGCAGAAATAAGATTATAAAAAGATGAAAAGTACACTTTTAAACTTTAAGAAAAATACAATTTTCTAGACAAATACATTTACGTGTCAGGGACATCTAGAGAGCTTGATAGATGGGAGTTCTACATTAAACTCTTGGTTAAGCACTGCTTTTTCTTTGGACTTTAATAAAGTGAATCTTTTCAAAACAAGGGATATCCAAATCTATGCCAGAGGATAAAATTTCTTTAGTAATCTATCACGTTTGGCATCTGAATGTTTTATCAAATTCATAACAACTTTTACAAACTTAATATACAGCTAGAAACATTCCTGTATCAAAACATTCAGGGAACTAGTATAGCTAGAAAATCCAACATCTGATGACTAGGCTACTTGGCCTCAGACTCTTCAAGAAGTGCAGGAACACAAAACTGATCTGGGTCAGTTTGCTCTTGAATGTTGGATATCATCTATATCCAAGAGAAACAGTGAGATTTTAATCATGTAATCAAGCCAGGAAAAACAAACACAAACTTTTTAAAATCTCAACTGCGTGATCAGAATTAAGACAAATTGCACCAAAATGAGGGCCAACCTCACAGCAAAGCAGAACAGACTGGATGATAATAAAATCAATAAAATAAAAAAAAAAAATAAAAAAAAAAAATCTTCAAACAAGTTGGACAGAATGGCTTAACCACTTAACATCCTCTTTTAAAAGAGCTAAACACAGATATTTAGTTTAAAATGATACAATTTACATCATGGATAACATTAGCATTAGTTAATGAAATAGACTGAAGCACTTGGAATTTTAAAAAAAAGGAAAAAAAAGTCGAGGTTGAAGGTATTAATGGAGTAACGGTACAGCCAGTTAAAGGGATTTTTAAATTTATCTTTTAACACCACATCATTGCAGATCCAAGGTGATGATATTATTGAAGTCCACAAATATTGCAGTTTTATAATCATAGAATATATTAAAAGAAACTGATTCTTTATTGCCTCTACTGAAAACGGCCCTTACAGTTTACGTCTCATTTCCTCGAGGGCTGAGTAAGTAGCACCAATGATCACCGCCCGTTGCTGTACCCTGGGAAAAACTGATTTAGAATGTCTTGCAGGGATTTGTTGACCGACATGGAGTAGTTCTTGCCCAGGTCGTGCCTGCAGGCCGGGCAGGTGTACACCTCTGCTTTGAAGGACCGCTGAAGGCATTCCTGAAGGAAAAAAAGTAGAACAAGTTCTTGTTAAACAATAGCAGGTTTTGTTAAATAACAATTTGTGATGCATTTATCAGAGGTGTTAGTAGATCAAAAAGATACTCTAAGCACCAAAGCAATCAATGCTATCACTGCAATACAATAAGTTTTCACAACATCACTCATTAAAAACATCCATATAGAGCCTTTCAACATTCTCAGCAGACCCCATTATAATACCTCGCTCCATACGGCAAACAGCTACACCTCCAGCCAGTCTGCCAAATTTCTAATGTTCAAAGACGACACCACCCTAATCAGGCTCTGATAAAGAGGAGTCTGACAATCTAGTGACCTGGTGCAGAGAAAACAACCAGGAGCTCAAAGTAACTGTGGCAATAACGGGACTTCAGGAAGAATCCAGCCCATCATCATGCATCGCTGCCAGTGGACACTTTCCTATTCTGGGAACAATTATCTCTCAGGACCTAAACACACAACCTAATCAGCTCCCTTATCAGGAAAGCAGCAGAGGATGTACCTCCTGTAGCAGCTGAAGAAATTCAACCTGCAATGGTGCTGAAGGAGGTACCATTAGTGAATGAATCCATAAAATATCACAACTAGGTGCAACAAAACTTTGTGAACTCCATTACTAATAAATGCTTTGCATTCTGCTTTATTTGACACAACATTATTCTGTTAAGTAGCTTACTACGTGACAACTATGAGGAATACAAAAGTTAATATGTAAAGGTTTAAAGCTAAAGTAACAAGAGCACCCCTGAAAGGCAAGGGCTAACATACTTCAGTCAGTCTGTTTTTTCCCCCCATTACAAGGTGATGATGTCGGCCTGTTATGGAGTCACGGATATCGTTGGGCATCAAATTGCAAAAATAAAGTGTGTAGTAAAGCAGTTGATATATTACTCTACATGATTTCCTGGAATTTTTTCCAAGGTCAACTTTGAACTTGGACACTAACAATAAAGGTTAAGGTCAAATGATTAACCAACCTAATTACTCATGTCTCCTAATGGCCTAGTATATTGTTGTGAAGCTTGAAGATTTTGTATTACTGTGATAGAAAATTGAGATGAATAAAGTGTTTACTGATTTTCACATTTAAAAATGACCTTGACCCAATTTCTAGCAAAAATAAACCAGTTTTAGCTGTTACTGGTATCTACTATCACACAACATTTAAACATGATCTCTACAACATACTACAGAATAAATATTACCAAGTGGTAAATTTATTAGAGCAACAACTCTAGATTTGGGACATTAGTAGTTTCTTACCCTGCAGACATTGTGTTGGCACTCTGTGGTGACGGGCTGATAGACCACTTCTTGGCAGCAAATGCAGAGGAAAACTTCTTCAACTTTGTTCAAGAATTTCTGCAAAAAAAAAAAAAAAAATTAGATCAGTTTTATAGACAGTTTCAGTGGTTTTTGTTTTACGGAGGAACACAGGCTTCTTATTTCAAGTTGCATTTACTATGCACATAAGTTTGAAATTTGCAAGTGATTACACTTGCAAAAGCATAGTGTGGTTTTAAAATGTTGCACTAAGAGGTTCCACCCAGCAGCCAACTGTCTCACAAACCAATAATATTGGTAAAGTGAATGGTTTTTATAAAGCACTTTTCTACTTTGAGCATCAAAGCACATTCACCCATTCATACAAGCACTTTCCCAAATAGTAAACTTCAGTAAATGTTTACAAAAAAAAACAAAAACAACAACAACAAAACACTATTAAAACATTGTGGTAATTTGAACAAATGTACAGATATTCTTACCGGTCCAAGTGACAGTGACTCCATGGCTTCATCCCACAGCTTCTTGTTTAGCTTGTCATTTTTGATGAGTGCCTTTTGCTCCTGGGACAGCTTGTACATCTCTACCTTGACTTTCTTAGGAGTTTTGGCTGGTGGGGTCTTTGAGGATTCTAAGAGAAACAAAGACATTTTCCATTAATAAGCAGCTTCTAGGATGCAATTTTAGTTAAGCTACTACATAAAAACAATGTCAAATACATGAGCAATATCATGTTTTTTACATTTTCCAAAAACAGAAAGCACAGTTATGATATTAGCAACTTCCACATAGACAAACAACATACCGCTGCCCTGAGATTTTCTCTTCCTTTTAGCCTTGCTGGGTGTCGCCTCCTCTTCCACTTCATTTTTGTTCTCTTTCTCTTTCTGATAGCCTGCAGGATACTGGAACAATAAAAGTAGTTTATTAGTTTACACTACAACAATATGTAACAGTCAGCAGGTAATTAATGAATTGAAAACATCTAAAATGTAATGCATTTATTTGCAAGGCTACATTAAGTGTATTACATTATACTTAATATTTTTAGTAATGGAGAAGCTCATTTTCTCAACAAAATACAGAAGAACACAATGTTTATTTTATCCAGCACCAGGACTAAAAAATATCCACCATTGCTGAAAAGAAACAAACAAAAAATAAAGAAATTTAAAAAAAAAAAAAAAAAAAAAAAAAAAAATTTGTATGGACAATATAATCTAATGATCTCTACCTGCATGGTGAGACCCAGTTTCTTGATACGTTCCTTGCCTTCTCTGGTCCATGGTGCTGGTTCGTCATCATCACGCTTCAGCAGGTACCGCCAGACCAAGAAGCCTGATTTTCCTTTGTCTGGCCAGTACTTCACCACCTAAAGTAAGACAAAGATCTCAAGTAAAACTAAAATAGTTGCAATATTGTGAAATCACTGCAGATTTTTTACCAAAGGCAAAAAAAGAAATTCTAGTTTTCCTTCATACCTTATATATTCCATCGTATCTGTTCCCTTCCTCGGGGCAGTATTTACTGTGCTTGCGTCCCTTGCAGCTGCGTACTACTCTAACTGGTTTGCCTGCCTTCCAGTTTTTGGCTTCTGCTCCATTTTTGTCATTGACAGGGATGTTGCAGTTGAGAGCCAGCGCCCTGATGAGGCCCAAAAACAGATGATTTACATATGCAAAGGAAGATCTAAGCAGACAACTTGAAAATTAACACCAGTAAGTTTTTATAGCCTTGTCATACCGGTTCATGTGTGTAAGTGTCTGATCGCATGATTGCTCCGCAGTCCTCTTGTTTCCAGACAGATCTCGCCCACCAGAGCCAGTGTAGGTGAACTCATTACCATCATCCTATATTTTAAGAAGCACCAAAGATATTAAAAACACTAAACTTCACAAAGTTTCTCATCAGGCTATTGCATAAAATAAATACAGTGTTTTCAAATATGACTGCTAACACTTGAAAAGCAGTATTATTTGACACCATTTTGATCAAAACAAACAGCAAGCTCCCCCCCCCCCCAGTAACATGTTCTCACTACTTTGCTTTTCTTTAAAGAACATACAAAAACATACCACATCATCCTCATAGCCTCCTGCCAGGACCAGAGAATAGGCACCATCATTGCTCCTGCCATGAATTCCAGCTACATGAGGCCTATGAACACCAGATTCACTGACCTAAGGGTGGGAAATTAAACAGTTATTATTATTATACCATTATTATTCCAAGGTACAGGAATAAGTCATCACAAACGATGATAAGCCATGAAGTGAGGAAGGAAAAGAAAACAAACAAACAAACAAACCAAAAAAACAAAACAGACCTGGACTCTGAACTTCCATAGGGAACCGACAGGAATGCCAGGGATTGGGCCGTAGTGATTGGATGGAACAATGGTGCACTGTTTGGTTCGACCGACACAGGCCATACCCTAAAATAGGAGATAAGGCAAATCATTTATGATGTGTAATTGTCATTCCCATAATGAGGAAAAAAAAAAGCTGATAAGTTTAAGATTCATATTGTGTTAGCACTCACCTTGCCCCAGTCCCTTTGGCTCGAGGAGCTAGCAGAAGCCATCTTAGCTTTCTTCTTGCTCTCCTTCAGCTTCTCTCCAGCCAGCACAACCTCACTGACATCATTACGACAACCTGGGCAATACCTGCGAAATGTAAAGTAAAAGGTAAACCCGAGCCTGACACACTGATGATAATTTTTTAAGTCTTCCATTCTAACATTTGATGATTTTGTGGCTCTGTTCAATTTTAAATGAATGCTGGATTTCTGGATCTACCTACCAGTCCTCATCCTCAGGGATGGTGGTGAGTGGAGGATTCAAACAGTAGGTGTGATAGGCCATGTCGCATTCATCGCACAGCAGCTGTTTGTCAGGATCCTGCTTGATGCCGCAGATGTGGCAGTTACACCAGCGACAGTTCTTTTTGGGATCATCTTTACAGTGCTTGCACTCAGGTCCATTTGATCCTGAAGATTGCATTCATTTTGATTATGCATTTCATTTCATTCTGCAACATTCCTTAGTGAAAGGTTAAGTTCAGAATTCTAGATTATGACTACTGCTACACATCTTTGCAATTTTAAATGCAGTTTTTAAACCCACTTTTTAGTGGACTCTCAGATCCAGCAGGGGCGTCACCCAACGAGCCAGGCTCCTCAATTTTGTAGATTTCAGTGACGAACATGATGCGGCAGTCATTAAGAGAGTCACCGGCATCGCTACATTTTAAACAAAAAACATAAAGGAACCTGTTAGAATAGTCAAACAATTTAATCTAACTTCCTCCTGCTTTCCATGTTGTCCAAGCTTAAACAGAAGGTAAAAGAAATGACAAACATGAGGATAACAGGAAGCTTCCGATGCATGTACAAAAAGGTTAGTTATATTTTAGGTCGTCATCAACACAAAACTAAACCCGTTTGATATCAGATACAATAATCAGACGTAATGTTAATGAAAGCCATTTATCCTCCAAACGACCATACACACAGTTGGTTAAACTGTCAAAAATTGTTTCAGTGGCATCCACTGATACCACAGCAGGAAATGAGCTTCTACACACCTGCTGCTGCGGCATTCAAAAACCAAACTATGAGATACTGTTACAACAGACCTTAAAGAAAATGTTTATCATCTACCACAGCCAGTGAAATGTTCTTATATGTGACAAGTCGTAACAGATGCTACAAAGCACAACAACTCCAACTTGTATGCAACGATGGCCTTACCCAAGGATAATCTTAGCATAGATCTCTCGCTGGGTGCGCGTCTCCCGCTTCCTCTGGATCTCAGCATCATACCAGTAGCCACGTTCCTTGGGCTCATCTGGGTTGTAGTTAAGCATGACAACCATTCCTGGCTCCAGCTGGTGCCACTGGTACACAGTACGAGCACGTGGCCGAACGTCCTTTGCCAGCAGCTGAATCACACCATTCTCTGCATAGCTGTGAAAGTAAAAACGATGAATGATTTTGCAATTCAACGACAAGCAGTGCTGCAGCATGGCCAAAACATAAAAAACACTTCTGAATAGTAAGGACCAGTAGTCAATGCAGCAGGTTTGAACCAATTCACATGAATGTTCCCTCCAACACTAATGTGCTTGCCATCTAATAAACAAGAGCACCTTTCAATGAGGGCACATATCAACAGAGCAATGCCTTCCCTTTATATACATTGTACTTATTTAACAAATGGGAAAACCTGTTTCATTGTACAGTCTCACTGATCAAAATGAGAACTTACAAGTTCAGAGTTCGCAAAAAAAAAATTTTTTTTTAAAAACATTCTTCAATGTAACAACTGCATTGCTCGCAGTATCAAATTTAAACAGGACCATCAGTTTTCATCTCCAGTGTGTTTGAGAAGAGCTTTTAAAGTAGCTTACATCGTGTCAATGTATTTGTTAGGATATTTAGCTGCAGCTTCTTAGATCTTTCAATTAACATTTACACTGCTGCAACAAGTTGGTTTGTAGAATTACAACACCTGACCCACTAAAACCAAAATCAGAGCTCAAACTGCTGAATGTTGACCATTAGTACAGAAACTCTGCTCTGTGCTGCTACATGACAAATACTGCGTTGATACGGTGATGTGATGGGGGGAAAGAAAAATAAAAAAAAATTAGTCATTAGTACGAAAAATGATTCTTACTCTTCATATTTGACATGGTACAGTATATCCTCAGCTGGCTCTGCCTCTGCAGCCTCTTCTTTGGGCATCTTTGTAGTCTTGGTAACGTTTACAATCTGGGCCTCAAACCATGCTCCCATGTTCAAGTCTCTTGCATCCACCAGCTCATTGATCTACACACACACACACACCAAGAGTTAGCAAACTTTTGACACTTTAAAACTGCAGTCACTTTTTCAGCATAATTCATAAAATCTCTTTTGACTATTCCCCACCCAAAAATGGTTTAAGTTCACTACAAAGTGGCTCATTTGATGTCTTGTAAAAATGAAACCTTTGCACGCTGCCCTTTTTGAAGCTTGGTCAACAGAACTCATTCCATCCACTCCATGCACATGTCATCCAAACTGCCTACTTTTGTAGACAATTTGGAAGACCATCATAATCACATCAGAGGGAAAGTGAAGACAGCAAATCCTAAACTGCATCCAGAAGTCTCTTACTGATAAGATAAAGTAAAATATAATATTGCATAAATGCACAGAATGCATATCAAA
>NW_024582550.1:944371-967655 GCF_018398535.1 Haplochromis burtoni | reverse complement strand
AAAAAAAAAAAAACAGCTCGAACACTAACGTAAAGAAAAAACAAAAGCAGTTTTCTTAGCGCCAAACTTCTCTAGATATTACCAGAAGGCAAACAATGTCTGAAACGGTGTGACCCCAATACTAAATTTAGCCTCAGTGTCCTAGTCAGGGAGCATGCATCTTGCCTCCTGCCTGCTCTCTCAGGTCAATTTTAAATCAGATGAGAATCTCAAGTAGCAACATGCATGTCTGTCACCCACTGTGTCCTGCCTGTGAGAAAAGGCGACTTCAATCAACGCCTGCCAGATTTTCCCCACATTCATTCGTTAAAACGGCTATACAAAGTGTAACTTTATATGCAGCACATAATGCATACACACGCACACAGCATCAACTGTACACAAAGGGTTAAAAAAAAATCAATTACTTTGCAAAAAATAAAGAGAACTAAGAGTTCAAATAAACATGTTTTCTACATGTGCACAGCTCACCACATAACGGCATGAACGCGACATACAGAGCTTATTGGGCACAGCCCATCACAACCTCCCGATGAAAAGCTTTGGGGTAATGGCAGTTCCTGAGACTATCTGAGCCAATGGCAAGAAATATAGTGGCAACCTTGGTATGTTTCCTGCATGTCTTTTTTTTTTTTTTTTAAATAAATTTTTTAGTCCAGGTCTGTGTGGGGTTTTTTTTAATGTAGGCATTTCTAGCCATGTTTGTTCTGTATAGTCTTTTTAGTATCTGTTGTTGAGCTTTATGTATTTTAAACAAACATCTGGAGTAGTCATTGCTTACACGACTTTTTCGGGCTACATATTCCCAATTTATCTTATCCAATTTCTCTTTGCATTGTGTTTTGAGTTTGTTTTTTCTTAATCCCTATCACTTTTTTTTTTTTTTTTTAAGATTGTAGCCAGAAACATCAACATCACAGTGGTAGCAGTTCTACATTGTATCGCCACCCTACCACAGCTGGCTTAAACAGGAAGTAATACACATCACATTCAATGTGACCACAGTCTTTAGCGCATACCTTGTAAAGTCCAAATCCAGGGTCGATGAGGTCTGGGGCGTTTGTCTGTGCAGAGGTTCCCGCCGTCTGACCTTCTGTCTCGCCATGAGTCGAACTCTTGTCACACTCGCTCTGGGTTGAGCCGCAGCCAGAATCAGAGTCTGAGAGCTCTGCCTCTTTGTCCTTGCTCTTGACGACATCAACAGGGGGCAACTGCTGCCTAACAAGCAGCTGCACTATATCATTTAGGCCTACGTTGTAATCAAATATAGTATGGCCATCTTCCATCTGATATAAACAGGAAAAAAAAAAAAATTGTAGATATCATTTATAGCATTTTACATTTTGTCTGTGACTAAATGCTAAAGCAGCGCTGACAACTGAGCTACAACCATCACTGAGATCATTTCAGCTACTGCACTAAAATGTAATAAAGTCATTTATTAACACCAACCATGCTGGCTCACCTGCTTGCCCCGGTAGAAGAGTCTCTGTCTCTCTGGCTCCACCTTGAAGATCTCCATGATTTTAAGACGCAGCTCGTCCACCTTGGTGAGTTTGGACAGGGAATCCACCCGATGGGTTTCCTTCCCATCCATTGTGCGGACTTGAATCCACATTGCAGCTGCCCTGTGTCAACAATCAAACACCACTCCCATTATAGCTAGTTATTTTCAATAGCACACTAATAACAAGTCTTTCCCGAAAGATTTCATTTCATCTTTTAATCCAGCAGTAGTACACACTCTGTCATAGTACAAATAGAAATGTGAAATGTGAGAGGAGTGCCATGCTTGTTTTTTCTGCAGTGATAAGTTGAAGTTTAAATGAAAAACCAAAACATATCTGCTAATCATTTGTATTTAAATGCATTTCATAGTGAATAGTACTACATGGTACATATTTGAGCTTTATCTAGAAAGATCTGAAGGTGTGAACCAAACTTTCGGTTTCACCATTCACTGGAGAAAAAAAAAAATTATGACAGTCATTTTCTCTGCTAGCTGCATTCATTAATAAAGAATGTGTTTGCTCTAAACCAAATTGTTGATATGTGCATTTGTATAACATATCTGAAGACAGACAATTATCATCAACTTGAGCTTTATTCAGACAACAGCCAGACTGATATCAGCATATAACAGATATATTATATCAAGAAATATGTTATAAGATAAGGAACCAAAAATATGATTGGGCTCATTTTTGGAATCAATGCAACTACTTCGTTTATCCAGCAGAGAGCGCCCAGAGACTATTTACATTGATCACAACTCTGTCTGCAGCACATGTAGCAGAATACAAACAGTGGAGCAGATGGTGCTGTTAAATTTGGCATTTTCTACATAGTAAGGACCTTATTCATTTGCTAAATACATTGATGTAAAGTTAAACAATAACCCCACCATTTCCCCTTTTAAATATAACTCTCTGTATTTATATGTGTGTGTGTGTGTGTGTGTGTGTGTGTGTGTGTGTGTATATATATATATATTCTGTAACTCTGTAGCCTCTGTCGGTGCTGTGCTTTTGGAAACCGAATTTCCCAGAGGAACCCACCCGAGGGATTAATAAAGTTTTATCTTATCTTATCATGTTCTGTGCATATATGGAAATTACCATTCAGTATTTCCTTATCAGGACCATTGCCCCCTAAAATAAATAAATACACGCACACATATATATATGCAGTATCACTTGTGCTTTAGATTACGCAAGTCATATAAAAATTTGTTTCATAATTATTTCTAAATATTACTTGATTTTCTTACTGTATGTTACGTTTTTGTTTGCTTTCGTATTGCTGAATATTTTTTTTCATGAGTTTATATGATAATCAAATTCTCATCTAACTGAGAAAGTTGCAGTGATTCAGAATTTGCATCGTAAAAAGCTCTGCGTGGAAGATTGTCAAAACACTGCAAAATCCATCCCTAGGATTGGCTGTTTTTGTTTAGTGATCACAACAAGTTAAGACGAAACGGTCTCCAGCAGCAGAAATATGACCGTCTCCCCTCCCTACTCAGTGCATTGTACTGCTGTCAGCACTGTCACTTCAACAGAATATGAGAAAAGGGAGGGAACGGGCTGATTTAAATACAGTGCGGGAAACTGAGCTGTAGGCCACTCCCAGTTCTTTTAAAAGCACATCCGGACGCGAGGGAGCGCTAGCCAACAATGTGCCTTCGATCCCTGACAATGAAACATACCTAAATACCAACTCGCATGTACTTTTAAACCGATTATTATAATACTACAGTGGCTTTTTACCCGCATATGTCGTCCTTTGTTGTTACAAAACAGCAAGGGGCCAGCTAAGCGGGGGTTGCGCGTTTACTTCAGCGCTCTCAGCTGAGATCCTGTTCGCTGCTGGCTCGAAATAAACCAGCCGCAGTCAACAAAACATAAGTCAAAACCTCGAAAACAAACTACTTGTTCCCATCCAAGGGGTACCATTTTGCCTGCGCAAATTAATACGTTTAAACGATGCTGACGAAAATGAGATTCACGTCACGCCACACCAATCCAGCCACACAGGAAAATAAACAGCCCGACGTTAGCTTATTTGTTTTTCTTAAAGAGAAGCAGTGAAGTTGCAAAGCTAACTCGGTTCACACATTTTTTGCAGATTATGTGGACGTTCCGAAGGATAACAAGTTAAAAGTTCACAAGTTCATCGCCCACCCATATCAGTGCTTAAAGCAAACCACGTTACAATTTATTTTGCAGAGCTTTTAAATACTATATCAGCAAAAGGAAGCCAGAGTACAGTCAATAGCTCTAATACTGTCCCGAAGATTATCAGATTTGACTAATTTTGACGTTTACACTTGACTGGTTGAGTAACTTGGTGCAATAAGCCAAAAAGAAAGGAGGTAGGACTTTGCCAAGTTAGCTAACCTCAGTTTGCTAGCAACTGGGTGACTATATCAATGAGAACAATTTTTAAAAAGTAATTAAAAAACGCTGAAAGTCACTTTACCTGTTCGTCCGTCCAAGCAAAAACAAGAAATTTACTTTTGAGGGAAAACGTGCACGTTTTCCCCAATTAACTCCTTAGAAGGGATGGCACGACCAATTCTATGCCTTGGTGGAGATTGATCAATGAGTTATTCTTCAAGACTTTGATATCCCGCCTGCTCTCGCACTTCAGGTTCACCATTGGCTTCTTTCCTCTAACCACATCGTGTCCATTGGGTAACAGAGCTGTCAATCTGGAATGTGACTGGAGCTTATCATCAGGGCGCGAAACGACAATCTCGTGAGTACAACTGCCCTCCGAGTATTTATCGCGAGATTATTCGGCGCCATGTAAAACCGGTATCCCGGAGAGACAGATGGTTCTTCTGGTAAACAACTTCACTGATAGAGCTTTTTGATTGTGTCTGAACTATCACGGCTTCGTATTTGTGTTTAGAAAGAGTTTCCAGTCTTCAAACTAATCAACTAAATGCATTGAACCTTTTGGTGGACTTTAATAAGCAGACCACCCGTTAGACTCTTATGATTCAGCTTAATTAATGATGTGCAATTAAGATACCTCCCCCTCATTTTGGCGGGAGCCGAAAGTTAATGAGACCAACTCAGTTCAAGCGCCTGAAAGCATGGAAAATGAAAAGTGTATGTGGGAGGAATATGTGCTTTTGCGCACACTTGAGGCATGCTGTTTGTTTGCCTTTGAACTTGACACGTAAATAGCCTCCACTGTGCAATAAACTCCGTCCTAAAGCGCGGTTTATGTTTGTTCAGTATGGAGTAATGCGTTTGAGGTCACCTTCTGACCAACTGATCTGTGTATATGGCCATGACGTCAATCTTTAATAGTCAATTAAAAGTATTTATTTTAATGTTTAAAGATTATTTATTTTTCCTAGTTCCCGTTAAGGCACGATTTATTGCCTAACCCAAATCTCTTTTAATCACTTTAAATAAATGAGATGAAAAAAATGAAGTGCTGACAAATATCTTTATTACCACATATTAGATATTTCTATTTTAAAAAAAAAAGCACTATGTGCAGGTTGCAAAATAAACTACAATACATGTGAAATATAAATAAATTCCAGTCAGTAGCGGGCATAATTATTTCTGTCCATCAAGTTTCTTCTACTTAACGAGTTCAGGGTTGTAGGGGGATGAGGCTATCACAAGGCAGAGGCTGGGTACATCCTGGACAGGCTGCCAGTCTGACACAGAGTCTTACATTTATATATACAGACAATTTAGAATCATAAAGCCCAACCCACGCGTTTTTGGACTGTGGGAGGAAACCAGAGTACTTGGTGAGAACCTACGCAGCCACAGTCAAACTTCATACAGAGAAGGGCCCACTATGCTAGGGGAAAGGGGGGGAGGGGGGATTTTTTTTAAAAAACAAAGGGTGGTAAGTGAAGCAAGCCATAAGGAAAACACAATACAACCAGCAGAACAAGTAAACAACACGAGCAAAGCAACTGAAACTATACATGGAAAAAAAACAGAAAGCAGAAGTTAACACAACTGGAACCAGTTCCTCCTTTGAATGTGATAAAAACAAGAAAATTGACTACTTTGAAGATTCTTTATTTTGACAGATGTTTTAAAAATCTAAGATGCGTTGCCACAAGAGCCAGAAATGTGAAAAGTGTTAGATATACACCAGCATACAAAGCTGAATTTTTGGTGAAAGTTTTACTTGCACTTTGTGATAACGACAGTCAGTTAAAAGCCAACTGCTCTAAAAAAAAGCAGATAAAATCTTGCATTTAAGAGGTCAGAATGTTACCCTACTTACTACCCTAGTTCTTGAATTGTACTGTAGTCACAGGTGTTTTAAACTTTCTCTTATAGCTCATTTCTGTTCTGCATTTGCACCCATTCCCTCTTCAGCAACATTGCGCTGCCACCAGTTGCTGGTTTCAGTGGGATGTTGCACTGCTATAGCAACCACTATTGACACAGTTTGAGAATCTATGGAATGGATCAGTATGATTACAGGGAGGAAAAATCTTTTTTTTTTAAATAATATTTTAAAATAATGTCAACAAACTTTTCTACCCTTTTTAAATCAAATTTAGTCTATATACCTACAGTGGTGTCAAAAGTGTTTCCCCCCTTCCTGATTTAATATTTTTTGTCATGTTTCAGATCTTGAAACATTTAAATATTAGACAAAGATAACATGAGTAAACACAAAATGCAGTTTCTAAAAGAAGGTGTTTATTATTAGGGAGCGAAATCAAATCTACATGGGCCTGTGTGAAAAAGTTATTGTCCCCTAAACCTAGTAACTGGTTGGGCCACCCTTAGTAGCAACAACTGCATCAAGTGTTTGCAGTAATTGGCAATGAGACTTTTACAGTGCTATAGAGGGATTTTGGCCCACTAATCTTTGCGAAATTGTTGTAATTCAACCATACTGGAGCAGGAACTGCCTTTTTAAGGTCGTGCCACAGCATCTCAATCAGATTCAAGTCAGGACTTTGCCTAGGCCACTCCAAAGCCATATAGAGGTGGACTTGCTGGTGCGTTTTGGATAATTGTCCTGCTTCAGAACCCAAGTGCGCTTAGGCTTGAGGTCACAAAAAGATGGCTGGACATTCTGCTTCAGGATGATTTAGTAGATGGCAGAATTCTTGGTTTCATTTATCACAGCAAATCTTCCAGACCCTGAGGCAGCAAAAAGGCCTAAAACCATATTTTACTGTTGCTATGATATTCCTTTTCATAAATGCGGTGTTGCTTTTAGACAGATGTAATGGGACACAGACCTTCCTAAATCTTTAACTTTTGCCTCATCAGTCCACAGAGTATTTTCCCAAAAGTCTTGGGGATCATCGAGATATTTTCTGGCAAAAGTTCCTTTTGCTCTGCAGAGGTATCTTCTTGGAACTTTGCCATGCAGGCCATTTTTGCCCAGTCTCTTTCTTATGGTGGAGTCATGAACTCTGACCATAACTGAGGTAAGCGAGGCCTGATGTTCTCTGGATGTTGTTCTGTGGTCTTTTGTCAACTCTTGGACGAGTCATCACTCAATCCAACAGATGCGCTCTTGGGGTAAATTTGGTTGGCCACCCACTCCCACTAATGGCGATCCTATTTAAGTGATTTTCTGATTGAGAACAGGTGTGGCAATAATCAGGCCTGGGTTTGGCAGGAGAAATTGAACTCCGCTTTTCAAAGTTATGATACACCACACTTATTCCCCTGAATAATAAAAACCTTGATTTAGGAACTTCATTTTGTCTCTATTTGTGTTTAAATTTGATGATCTGAAATATTTAAGTGTGACAAACATGCTTCTAGAAAACTTTGTGAACCAGGTCATTAG
The DNA here is from genome assembly GCF_018398535.1 of Haplochromis burtoni. Taxonomy (NCBI): domain Eukaryota; kingdom Metazoa; phylum Chordata; class Actinopteri; order Cichliformes; family Cichlidae; genus Haplochromis; species Haplochromis burtoni. The sequence goes on along the minus strand of NW_024582550.1, from coordinate 960,347 downwards.
ATTAGTTTTAGAGTAAATATTATTCATGGTATTTGATCGGTTTTCATTGTAATGATTTCCACTTTACAAATGTTTAGTTCATTAAATAAACCCATGCTGAGCCACTTTTTGAAAATAATCACTTAAAAATCTTCAGAAGCTGTTTACTATATCACGTATGAGAAGCACATGTGCTTCTCATACGTGTCTCATATATACGAGTTGCATTTTGCTTCTGTTATATTTTCTATTTACGCTTTCATGTCTCTGATGTGTTTTTTTTCCCCCCATCAGAGGAGTGTCAACAACATTGTCCTTGGTGTCCAACAGTATCAAACAGCTCTTCTGACGTCCTTGAGGGGAAAAATAAAGACCATCCTTGAAAGGCAACCTGACAGCAATGGACCTTTACAACAAGAAGTTCTTTCAACACTGGACAACTTTCAGGATCCCTTTCCCATATGTGCAGCTTCAAACCTACAGGACCGTGTAACACAGATGCATTTCAACCCTGTCACACCTGAGGAGATCATCATTTCCAAGTATGCCTGTAGAGTTAAAAAAGGAGAATCGAGAGTTCTTGCAATCAAAAACAAGTCTTTCTACTACATTCCTTTGATTGAAAGTTTGAAACAGCTATTATCAAATTCAAGACTATTTGACATGCTCAGTGCTGGACCTCAGAGTTGCCCCAACGCCAGTTTTTTGTATGACATTAATGATGGAATTATTTTCAAAACCCACCCACTGTTTTCAAAGAAGAACTCTGCTTTACAACTGATACTCTATTCTGATGAGATAGAAATGTGTAACCCCCTCGGGTCACGTGCGAGTGTAAATAAACTACTAATGTTTTATTACACCTTAGGCAACATAGACCCTAAGTTTAGATCAAAGTTGGCTTCCATCAGACTTCTCGCAATCGCAAAGTATAGGGACATAGATGAGTGTGGGGTAGATATAATACTACGGAGAATCAATGAGGACTTGAAGTTACTGTACGATGGTGTTATGATTAACACTGTCAATGGGGAATTTTATTTAAACGGAGCAGTTGTTGCTGTGTGTGGAGACACTCTGGCCCAGCATGAGCTTGCAGGATTTAAGGAAGGAGTTGGTTTTGCGTATAGCAAATGTCGTCATTGTGAGTGTACGTTTGATGAAATGCAAGAAAATTTCAATGAACATAGTTTCACCAGACGGACATTGGACGGACACATTAGGCAGTGCATTGAAATAGGAAGGGCAACTACTGAATTTTTGAAATCCTCGCTCAAAACGACTTTTGGCATAAATAGACAAAGCAAATTAGTTGATTTCCCAGCTTTTAATCTCATAGAGCAGATGCCACAGGATATTATGCATGTAATTCTTGAAGGAGTGGCACCAATGGAAATTAAGTGTGTGTTGAAATACCTTGTTTTATCTGGAAATTTGGATTTGGACTTGTTTAATTCTGCCATGCAGAACTTTCCTTTTTCATCAGTGGACATACGTGACAAGCCTTCACCAATTAGTATTGCTACTTTAGCTTCAAGTGACAACAGACTCAAACAATCCTCTGGACAAATGCTTATATTGATCAAGATTTTGCCATTCTTATTGTACAGTGTTGTAGAGAAAAATCCCTTTATCCAGTTTATTTTGGATTTAATTGAAATTGTTAAAATACTTTTTGCCCCAGTTGTGTCTTTACAAACTGTGTCCAAACTAAAAAAAATGATAGAAGATCATCTTAAACAATTCAGGCAACTATTCCCAGAAAAAAATGTAATACCAAAGCAACATTACATGCTGCATCTTCCCTCTCAAATTATTGCCCTGGGACCTGTAATACGTCATATGTGCATGAGATTCGAGTCTAAACACAGTTTTTTTAAACAATGGTCATCCAAATTAAACTTTAAGAATGTGTGCAAGTCTCTTGTAAACCACAATCAGCTGCTGGAGTGTTGCCAAAGTGAAGCAGGAACTGAGCATCCGATATTTGTAAATGAGAAAGAACTAGGTCCTGTATCAGAGGTTGCTAATATGGACCATTTGCAATCAAAGGTTGTAGATTTTTTGGGGATTGAAGATGCTATACATCATGCCGTTAGAGTAAAGTGGCTTATTTTACATGGAAACAAATACATCTGTGACAGGTCTCTTATACTCATTTCAGCAAATGGTTTAAACCCTATCTTTGGACTTGTAAAAAACATTTTTATTGTTAATAGTGTACTTTATTGTTTTGAATACCAGGTGTATGAAACCTTGGGTTTCAACAAAGACTTTCTTGCCTATGAAATTGCAATTCCCAACCTTGCCCAAGCAACTGAACTGACTGATGTTGAAGACCTACTTGATTTTACGTCATATTACCCAGTCAATTTCAGAAACAGTGTCTATAATTTTTGTTTTACACTCTATCTAAAAGCTATTTTTGCTTGAAATAAATGTAAAATGGTTCATTTTTAGATATACAGACTAAATAAGAAAAAAAAGTAATATATACTTGAAACAAGTTTAATCATCTAACACATGAGACTGGAAACTAGCTTGTAATGTTCAAAACAAGATGGACAAAATAATCTGGCTAAAATTAAGACAATAAATCTTGTCAAGCTACAAGGAATTTGCAGTGCAGAGAGACTACCATAGTGTCCCATGAAATGCAGGGCTTTTTTTCTTTCAGATTATTTGAGTGTCTTAGAATTTAATTTTAATAAACAAAATGAGCATTTTTTTAAAAAAAAACTTTTTTTCACTTCTTAATCGTTCATGAACATCTCTCTGTCTTCTGCACAGTCCCCACTCTTGGGAGAGGAAATGAAGGAATAATGTTTTTCCTTTTCCTCTAAAGTCCCCTTACAAAGGGTCTTCCCCTTACACTGGTGGTGCAGCTGCAACTCCCAGGAGTGAATGTGTATGACTCCATAAACACGTAGCAGAGTTCATGTTGGGAAAGTCCATCCCAGTATTGTAAACGGTTGCACACTAAAAGGAAAAGCACTGAGGAACGGCCATTCAGTTGTATGGTGTCTCCGGTGCAGTGGATCCTGGACAAAGTTGCTTGGCCGGCACTGAGCAGCACTCAGAGCTCAGGGAGGATGATAGGAAGTGTACACGGCAAGCCAAGTCATCCAGGAAATCCTTTTGTAACTTTGCTATTGCTTGAGAAAGCACAACGGGCAGCGACTGCACACATTGAAGGATGGAGTCCAGTTTCTCTTCCAGAGCCACAATCCTACTGTCCAGCTCACCACTTCGATGCTGCAGCTCTGATACCAGATCGTACATCATGTTCTGAGTCTGAAATCATCGCCAACATGCTGAGGTCACTTTCAAGTATCAGGAGATAAGCAAGTCAGGGTTTCTCACTGTTTAGATTATTATAAAAGTCATAAAATGCAGAAAAGATAATGAAAAAGAGGCAAAATGTGGTTCATACTGGATAAAAATTACAATTCCTCGTGTCAAATTACTCTCAGCATCAGTCAGAGGGTAAAATTTCCTATTATATATTAGTAAAACTGTGGCAAATAAAAACATTTTTATTAGAAAATAACAAAAATACTGCACAAACCTTTGCAAGATCAGCAACTGTATTGGCCTGGTCAGTTAATTTCCTTTGCTCCATTTTCACTCGTCGCAGTCTAAAGTTGTAAACCAAAATCATATTCACATTTGTGCTACAATAATATAAATGCAATGTGCAGTAAATCCTAATTCACATAATCCAGAGCCACAAATTAAACTGTAACAGCATTTACTGAAACCCCTGATGGTGGCATAGCGATACCTACTGGTGGATGGCTTGCAAGAATTTACGCTGATGGTGGCGTACTCTGGCATGGTCAATCTTCTTGACCAGCTTTGTGTTTTTGTAAATGAGCCATGTCTCTCTCAACACATTTGCTGCTGTGTTCTTAATCTGTGGAAGTATGTCAATGGAAAGGCAAAACAGAAATGTAGAGACATAAATGAAGCTTAAGTCAAACAGAAACTAAAATGAGCCTGAGTACTATAGGAAAGTCTTGAGCAATCCCTCATTTCTTTATGTTTTTCTGTGAAAACCTGCACGGAAATGCAGTGTTTAAAGAATAAACAGAGTTTGTACATTTCTAATGACCTGAAAAGTCAACATTTAGTATGACAATGCTAATTCTACAACAGAGATTAAACTGGCTTTAGGCAAACTTTCTCACATCTTCTTTGAGAATCTTTTAGAAATATTTCTCCAGGCCTCTTGACAGACTTTTAAACCTCTCCTTTAGATGTTGGCTGCTTTTTGTTATCAAGATGATCCCACACTGTTTCAATAATGTTGAGGTCCAGGCTCTGAGGAGGCCAAAGTATGATATTGTTCCACTTCTATTGTTCACTTTTTTTAGAGCATTTGTATTGTGTTTGGGATCATTGTCATGCTGAAAAATGAATCACATGCTTTCCAGATAGTATCAAAATCAGATGGTACTTTTCTGCCTTTCATAATTCAATCAGTTTTAACAAGACTGCTGGCTGAATTGCAGCCACAAGCCATGACAGAGCCTCAACCATGCTTAACAGATGGCTGTGGACACTCACTGTTGTACCTCTCTACTGACCTCTGCTGAATATATTGATGACACTTTAAATCAAAAATTTCAAATTTGGGTTAATCACTCCATAAAATCTGTTTCCACTGATTTTTAGTCCAGTTCTTGTTAAATTTGTTACACTTCAGTCTTTTCTCCTCATTTCTCTTCCTCAAGAAAGACTTCTACGCGTGGCTGCAATTAGCCCCCTTTCTACTGAGCTCATTTCTGATGAGGCTTCACTTAAAAGTAGATGATTAGATGACAGGCTAGATGAATATCACCTGAGCTCTTTCCTAGATTTTTGCCCTATTTCTTAAAGACATTGTTTTGAGATACATTTCATCTGTTAGTTTTGTTTTTTAGGCCTACCACTTGTTCTTTTGTTATCCCAAAAACTTAAGTTCACACTTCATACCATGCTAAGACATGACAAATTTTCAGTAATCGCCTTGTTGGGATTGTTGGAAATCACCTCGTTGGAGCAACTTTAAAAAAAATCAAATTGGAGGAAATTGAGGGTGGCTCAAGACTTTTGCGCAGTAGTGTATATGGTTAAAAAAGAGAAAGTGCTGTTACTTTTAAGACTGATCATGTAGTCTTAATATTAAAAATAAAGTCCAATCACTGCATGTGTAAGAACACACCTTTTTGTAGATTTGGGTATCCATCATGAAGTTGTGGACATGTTTCTCAGCTCTGGTGAGTTCTGATTTTCTTGCGACAACGGCCACGACTAAGGCTGTACAACCTGCTCCCTGATGAGAAGAAGAGAAGTGTTAGCATGACTGTGTTATTAGTTAGTAGTTAGCTAGTATAAAAACCACACCAATCATTCACGTAGGCCAGGATTTTAAAGGATTTTTAAACAGATATTTAATTGGGGTTATTCAGAAAAAAATCACTGTCAGTGATTTGCATATCTGCCTCTTCTCTACATGTGCACTGTGTTGGTATAAAACTCACCATAATTCCAGTTAACAGACAAACCCCTTTTCCACAGTAGGTGTGAGGGACCATGTCCCCATAGCCGATGGACAGGAAGGTAATGGAGATGAGCCACATTGCTCCAAGGAAAGTGCTGGTTACTTCCTGTGCATCGTGATACCTATTTAAACATGACACCTGTCTGTAAAAGCAGTTTATGTTAAAGCTGGAGAGACTACCCTTGATTTAAGTTTCTTTCATTTTTATCCAGCATTTGTTTAACGCTGAAAATCTTCTTGATGATTTTTAAGTAACACATTTTAAAAAAAACCAAAACCTTTAAGATACCTTTCACAAACACGCACTGTCCACGCAGCAATGATCCAACAGGACACACTGAAGACTAGCAGCACTGTGCCAGGACAGATGGTCATTAGGGTCTTCATGACAAAACGAGTGTCAAAGTTGATCTTATTGAGCGCACCGATGCTGCGAGAGGAAGCGTCTGTGAACAGCTTGCTGTGCAGCAGCATGACCCGGCCAATCAGGTAGAGGCGAAGGAACATCGGCACAGAGAGGATGATGTCTACGTCGGCGTACGCCACCGATGCTGCATAGCTGAAGGCCAGTCGAGTCGTCCAGGTGAACACGTATTTCCCTGGGATTGGATGAATGGCACAGATGAGGAGCTCCAACACGATGAAGACAAGTCGCTCAAAAGTCATTGCTATCCTCCAATCGTCAGCCCCGTTGTCCACCATGAAGAGCTGTTGAAGAAAAGTAGCAACATTTCTAGACCGTGAATATGAAAGAATAATGAGTGAAGAACTCGTTTTGTTGGGATTACAGTTTTTTGTTTTGTTTTCTTAATTTGGATAATTCTGACGAGATGAAAATGAATGTTTTATCTTCTGGTGTTTCTCAAAGAGACAATTTTAAATATATTTTTGGGGGTATTTTAACTTTTGTCGTTATAGGATAGTGGAGAGAAGAGCTTGGATAAAGACACGTAGTAAATGGCCTCTGGGGAGATTTCAGGTATGTGGGTTGTCTGCTCAACCCCTTGAGCTAAACCAATGCTCCAATTCAGGGGGTTTTAAGACTAGTTTCCTTACTTCACGTGAATTATCTGATCCAAATGATTACACAGCTCATGTTGGCAAAGTCATGGTTTGTTTCTTCATACCTGGATTTCCCTTGCATGGTACATCACAATGAGTCCCAGCAGAATAGCAGTAGAAAGGCTGATCAGGCCTTTTAGAACATATGAATACATGGATTCCTGTAAATGGTAGAGACAATGACACAAAACTATTAAACTAATAAAAAGAAGACCATCTGTGAGTAAAACTGTTTAGGGGGCCCTCAAAGTTAAAACTTTTAATGGCACTATGTTGACGCCGCTTTCATTTGTTTGTTGAAACACATTTATTTGGAGACACTGGTGTTTCTGCTCTGAGTGTACCTTGGTGTAAAATCCCCTTGACAGCTCCGTCTCGATGACCATGACAATAATGCCAAACATCCCACAGACCAAGGCGTAGTCGCTCAGTTGTTTGCGCTTCCCAAACAGAGCTCTCCTCTGACCCAGCCTGTAGCTGATGTCCTTGGTCTTCTTCGGTGGTGTGCTACCTTCCTCACCGTTGGTCTTACTGGAGTCTTCTCGGATGACTTTGGAAAAGGCGTCCTCCAGGATGGCACTGTGAAGAAGCTGGATTGGCTGCTGGCCTGAAGGAAGATCTGAAAAACTAGATCTCAAAGTGCCGTGGCTGCTCAGGGGTCGGACTGCATCCCCGTTAAGTATGCCACTGCTTTGTAAGGCTTCGGGAGGTGGAGGAGTGTGTTTAGGAAGGGAGACTTTAGACCCCTGAGAGACTGTCTGCAAAATAAAATAAGACTGTCAACAACAAGCATGTAATATATCTGAAAGCATGTTACAGTGTATGGTTCAGTTAGAATTGGCATGGTATGGAAACACACAGGTTACCTAAACCTACTTTTGATGGTTCCAATTTAAGTATGAAAACTAAACGTTTAAAGCAGCCGAATCAAAACATGCACCTGACTTTGTCGCTGTCTTGTTTTCTCATCCATTAAATCTTGAATCTCTAGGGAACTATACTGACTGATGGAGAAAGATGTGACACTTTTGTTGCTGACTGGTGTAGACGATCTTTTTATTTGGCTTGTCAGGGAGTCGTGAGGGAGGTGGTGGCACTTGAAGATGGTGGACGGATCTCCAGATGTTTGATCGCCTGCGATCAGGCAGTGGAACTCTTGCTTTCGCTGTTGCTGAACTAACAGCGGCTCTTTACCGAAAAGGTCTCTCCAGTTGACATCTGCACCAGCAGCAGGATGAGGCTGCTTTTGGAGTTTTTGTTTACACTCGACTGAGTCTAGAGGAATGTTGAACAAATTTGTTGCTTGGCTGCTGTCTTTCAGTTTATAATGATTGCAGGGCTGTTCTTTTCCACCTTCTTGGTTGGTGCACTGAGGCATGAAATGATCTTTGAGACGGTTTGTTGCAGGATTCAAAAGCTCACTTTGGTTTGTTTGCTGTGGTAAAACCTGGCAAGTAGTTGAAATGTGGCTGCTGGGAGAGAAAGGCTGAACATGTGGTGAACATAAAAGGCTTCTCTTAGCTGTTACCCTGGGAAGGCAGTCTTGGACCCTGTCCTGTTTTGACTGTGGCTGAAAACTAGAGGCATCAGGACCGGGACATCTACATCTGTCATTGTGGTTTGGATGTCCCACACTGGTGCCTGCTCTTTCTGCTGAGGGCGACTCATCTCCTGCGTTGCCAACATGGCCACAAAGGAGCAGCCAGTCCTCATCGCTTAGCTGCGATAAGGTTAGGTTTCGAGTTTTGAGTGGCGACATCTGGGCTGAACCTCTTGGAGGGCCGAGTCCATTGCATGTTTCATGGGGTGAAGATGAGACACAGCACTGACTTTTCTCCTGTGGGGTCAAAGGTGTCTCAACCGAGGTTCCTCTGTATGGATCATGCTTCCCCTCAGGGGTCTTTATGGGAGGGGATGGGCATCCTGAGGTACAATGCTCATGGTCACCTTCATGGAAGACTTCACCTGTTGAGTCAAGGCGCCGCGTTGCATTGGTGGGTTTAACCAGAATCAGCCTCATGGCATCAATGCAGGGCTGAAATGACACCATACACTGATCATTTTTGAAATGTCACCAAGAAATGAAACAAAGATCCTGAAATATAACTGAAAACATTTACACTGATCACTTTGGTTTATTTATTTAATTTCCCCCACAAAGTTCAAGAAGTGGTGAAAAGACTCAACTGCAGAAGGAGTTCATACATTCAAACATTATTGATTATGCAGGAAGACAGATATGATGGATGTATGGGTGGATGGACAGATGAAGAGGGATATTTCAATGTGAACATGATTTGAATGTTGCAAGTGGTCAGACTTACTTATACAGTCATGTTAACTAATTACCCCCTTACTGCTTGCATAGCAATTGGAAAGTAAGTCACAGAAAGATGCTTTTAATCAAATCCAGTTAATTAACTCATCAGTAAGTGTGAGCACCTCTATAAAAGCAGATGTTTTGGCAGGTTGTTGGTCTGGAGTATTCAGGTGTGTGTTGACAGAACATTATAATCTACAGTCTTGTGCCAAAGGTCAGACTGTGCAATGCGCAGGCCTCAGTTAGCATGTTAAATGTTACAGCAGAGGTGTCAAACATCGTGCTTGGGGGCTAGAATCAGCCTTGCAATGACTTCAATCTGGTCCACTGGATAGCTTTGGAAAATCAAAAATGTACGTTTTATAAATACAGGACAATCTGGGTAGGGATGTACTAAAAATATTTTTGTAATTTTACAATTTAATCATGTAGGAAAACTGAGATGTACTGTTGAAAATGCACTTCTTTATCTTATATTAAACATGTCAGGGATAAGATGTGTAGTTAAACGTCTTTACACCAACAGAAAGTGAAAGTTTCTCTCATCCGGCCCACTTAAGATCAAAGTGGGCTGTATGTGGGCCTCAGTGTAAAATGAGTTTGACAGTTTCCCTGCGTTAGAGTGCACAATTAGAAAAAACTGAACAAGCGTAGCTTTTTTGAAAGTTTCAGTCTTTTGGACAGACGAGACCAAAGTAGACATGTTTAGCCATAATGTACGGCACCACAATTGGAGACAAACAAATACAGCATACCAACACAAACACCTCACACCAACTGTCAAACATGCTGGTGGAGGGGTGACAAACGGGACAAATTCTGTCTCACAGAAACAGCATCGTTCAGAGGACGGTGATCACAAGCACAGCAGCAAATCTACAAAAAATAAAAGAATCAAGATTTTCCAATGCACCGGTCAATATCCAGACCTCAACCCAACTGAAATGCTGTCAAGGGATCTTAAGAGAACACAGTGAAAACAAATGAAGGCAAACCTCAATGAAGTGACTCAACAATGTAAAGAATTATGGGTTTACAATTCCTCCACAGCGATGTGAGAGACTCATAAATGATTACTTCAAATTATTTCAGCTGAAGGTGGTTCTGCACTACAACCACGGAGAAATAACTAAAGCTGTCAAATTAATGTGGCAAGTTTCACATTGTATACAACTGAGTGGTTGTGAAAAATTACAGCATACTAATAAGGTGTAAATAATCAATCCTGAAGTACCATAGGCTAAAGTAGATGAACTTTCCACAAAGAAATCGATACCGACTGACTCCAGAAATAAGATGTTTCACAACTCTTCTGTCATTTAGGAATCTTTAGCTTTAATGAGGCCATTTGTTCAGCATGAAAGGAAAAAAAGTTCATCAAAAATAAATCTTCAAATTCAGTCTAATAGATTTTTTTTTAAACTTATTGCTTTTTAAAATAGTTATTCAAGGCAATCTGACACTAGATTAAAAAAAAACATGTTCAGTCACAGGTTTGTGTTTTTTCTAAGGATCTGTCACAAGCAGATGTGAACCCCCACTCATGTTTATTTACTGCGCATCAAAATCAGAAAGCCTCAGATAATAATACTGAGCAGACTCACACACTACATTACACTATAGCTATATAACTACAGATATAGATTCGGAGTTACATTAGTATCTTTAAAGGTTTGGTTTTCTCTTTTTTTCCTCCTTTTACAGGGTTGAATTTTAGTTGTAGAAGAAGTTAGACCATTTCAAATTTTTAAGGATATGATTTTGTTGATTAATTGAATAAAATCTAAATTCACAATACAAAAATGTGCATATCCATCCAGCCAACTATCCATCAACAGACTCAATCAAATGGTAGACCCTTAAATAAACCTCTGAATATATAATAAATAGTCACTTATAAACAAAAGGCATCTGCAGCAGCTTACCTTTACCTCCTTTATGACTTCAGCCAGTCATTTCCAGGAGAGCACTTAGTGCACAAGTGCTCCTTACCATCTTCTTCCATACGTTACTTTTTTTCCAGACTTGAAGAAGCAGGTTACAGACGGAAAGTGCTCCTGATTTGCAGAACACAAGTGTTAAGAAGAAAAGGAGCAGTCAGAGTGGGTGTTGGACACGGCTTCCCTCCTCCCGGTACAAACACTCGATAAAGGAGCTTTAGAGACGCTTTCCTTTGAAAGTAATGATTAGAATTCAACACGAAGAAAGGAAAGGGCAGCAGCAGCTGGCCTGGTAAAGGGTTGCCAAGCAAAGACACAGAGTGGGAGGGTGCAGCAACAGGTTAGAGAAAAAAATCTGCAACATCAGACTGGCGTGTTAAGGCGGAACATCACACATATAGCTCAAAGACATTAAATGGGAGTGGGCTGCTGGGTTGACAGGGGAAAACAAAACGGAAATTGTAGCTTTCAATGCAGAGCGGAATATAAAAGGTCAGTTGAAGTTGTCATTGAAGCTCTTTGGTTCAAAGGCCTTTGCACGTTCTCTTATCTCGTCCACCAGAAGAGCCTGCAGAACAAAAGTGCCCATTTTTAAATCTGGTTCTGAATCAATCGAGCTAGCGAGGGCGACGTCTCATCAATGGGGCACGAAAAGATCTAAGAAATGAAACTGCGCAAGCAATTTTATAATAAAAGTATATTTATATACATGTGGAGATGTGTAACGTCCAAATTTACTTGGCAGGAGTGGTGTTGCTTTCTGACCTTGTTCCTCTCCGGTGTTGCTTATAGACATTGATGTTGTATTTGTATGTAGCCTATTATGTTTGTATTTAGAAATAAAAACCTGCAAAGTTTTGATAATTCTCAAGAATTTGTCATTTATAAGCACACACAACATTGCCCAAAAAATGTATTTATTACAGTCTGTGGGAGAGCTATGTGCGAAAATCCCATTCCCCCAATATGAATACGCATTATAGTTTATATAATACTTATATTTAGGTAGCTTCAGCTCTGTTTTATCTGCGCTTACTGTCCATCCACCTGGCATCAGACGAACTCTGGCCTGCTGCCTCAGCAGCTCAGCGTGAATGTTGCTGTGCTGGAGAAAACCTTTGTGACCGCAGGAGCGCTGCTTGCTGTCACAGGCCAAATAAATGGCCGCCACAGTCATCTGAAAGCAACAACTGATACATGGACACAGTTGCATGAAAAGTATTTTCTCCCTTCCCGAGTTCTTATTTTTTCCATATTTGTCAAACTTAAGATTTTAATATTAGACAAAGATAACCTGAATACATTCAAAGTGCAGTCTTTAAATGACGATTTCATTTAAGGGTAAAAAGGTTATCCAAACCTACCTAAGGTAATTTCCCCTAAACTTAAAAACTGGTTGTGCCATCTTCAGCAGCAAGAACTCCAATCAAGTGATTGGCAATGAACCATTCACATCACTGTGGAGGAATTTTGGCCCACTCGTCTTTGCAGAATTGTTTAAATTCAGGCACATTGGACGATTTCCAACCATGAAAATCCTCCATGGTCTTTTAAGGTCTTGCCAAAGCGCTTCCGTCTGATTTAAGTCACCACCACCATGGTGGTTTTATGTTCTTTTTAGAAAATGCTGTGTTAGCTTTATGTCAGATGTAGCGGGACTCTAACCTTCCAAAAAGTTCAACTTTTGTCTCGTCAGACCACACAACATTTTCCCAAAAGTCTCAGGGATGATCCAGATGTTTTCTGGCAAATGTGAGATGAAACTTTGTGTTCTTTTCGGTCAGCAGTGGTTTTCTCCTTGAATTCTCCCGTGGATGTCATGTTTGTCCAGTCTGTTTTTTATTGTTGAATCATGAACTCCGACCTTAACTAAGACTTTGCAATTCTTTCCAGACTGATAGATGACAGTGACTTTGTTTCTCAGGGGTTTCCTTAGATCAGAGGTGGTGAACTCCAGGCCTCAAGGGCTGGTGTCCTGCAGGTTTTAGATCTCACCCTGGGTCACCACACCTGAATCAAATGATTAGTTCATTACCAGGCCTCTGGAGAACTTCAAGACATGTTGAGGAGGTAACTTAGCCATTTAAATCTGCTGTGTTGGATCAAGGACACATCTGAAACCTGCAGGACACCGGCCCTTGAGAGTTTCCCCACCCCTGCATTAGATCTCATGGCATGATGTGTTGATTTTTGACCTTTTTTAGCCTGCTTCACTTTGTCAGACAGGTTCTATTTAAGTTAGTTCTTAATTTAACAGGTCTGACAGAAATCAGGCCAGGATTAAAAACATTTTGTATTTTCTCCGGTTAAGAAGAAATGTGATAAATATGCAAAAAACTAAGAGATTATGAAGGAGATAAATACTTTTTCATGAGATTAAAGGCCTAAAGTGGAGAAAACTTGGACAGTAGAAACTCCTCTGGGAATTAATTAATAATAAATTGAAGCTGTATTGGCACTACCAGAGGCCCCTCTGCACACGCCATTGCTGTTCTGCATTTTAAACGACTTATTTGAAAAGGTTTGTAAATGATGACTAAAAGCAAAACTGCATCAGTTACATACACACATGAGCATGAGGCCACAATATTCGCACCAACACAGCTCTACATGTTTGATGATAACTTGAGGCTTCTGCTTTCAGGGGTCACAACGGACTCTCTCTTCTGTAAAAGAAAGAATAAGTCATTGCTGGCTTCCAGCCAACAGGTCTGGCAGAATAGATAAGGGATGCACCCGCTGTTGACCAAAGTCTGAGGAGGTTTAAAAAAATGACTAAATTCTATATCTCAGTCTTATTAGATAATATTAAAAGTACCAATAAGTTTTTTTGAGCAACTTTCAGCCTGGTAGACAACTGGCTAATGTTCTTTTCCTTCTATTAGCTCACCTGGAGGGGCATAAGGAGCTACTCCAAGTGAGTGTTTAGGCTACATACCAAATGGGTACACATTGAACACTTACTCCCATTTGATTCCCAGCTGGTTGAAACTTTAATGCATGTCACTCCTCTAATGTCTCTCCCTTATCAGACTGTCAGACTGCTAGGTTGGAGCAATCTGACACTGCTCCAACCTAGATTTAAAAAAAAAAAAAAAACTTAACCAACAGCAGTCTGACTCTCAGCAGTTACAATCGAAGCAATGCGATGGACGCCTGAAAATAAAAGCAACAACCAGTTAAACATTACATTTTAACACATTACATGCGGTAAAGCTGAATAGCCAGTGAAGACACCATCCTTGTGTCAACATAACAATGTTTCAACATTTTGCCATTAGATTGGTGCTGTATGTGATGGTGCAATAGCCACTCCTCATTCTGGTCGTGTATCACAGAGCCAAAAAAAGATAGCATGTGGAGTAAGCGGGCGTTATTACAGTTGATCTCTGTAACCACTTCACCATCCTGTAGGTTTTTAGCAAATGCAAAGTCAGGCCGTGTTCTTACACATCTGAACCACAGTGGGGATATTGTGGTAGAAATCTCACTTCCTGTCTATGCACCTTTGATAGTTCAGCTGCTCTAACGCCGGAATTTCCCATCTTTGGGATAAAGTACTTTTCACTGCATTATCTTATCTTGTATTCAGGGGTCTCTTAATCTGTAGACACCTCAATACTAAGGCTGAGATTATACCCACTTGGTGACAGCTGCGGACAGTAAAGATAAGACATTTTTTGATACTCCACCCTCCAAGCCCTGCTTAAAGTCCACCTGAAGGATTCATGGCCAAACAAGCTCATGTGGTCACAAAATGCTGGAGGGAACACGGACATTCCAACCGATTATAAAATTTACAGCAGTGAGACCTCGTCATACCCACATACGTGGAAACTTTGATACACTAGATTCTGAAGAATCTGGTGAGTCACTTTCCAACGCAAAGAAAGAAAAAAAAAATCGAATTCCCAAAGAATGTACTCGTCATTGGCGAGTACAAAACTAGAACTCGACATCTCAGTGAGGTCAAATATCAGCTCTCTGACATTTATATGTATTGCACAACAGCACTTGCCAAAAAGCATTCAACTTCAGCATATGGAACAACGTATGTGCCTCCTAACAGTATGAACTGCATTTACAAAGAATGACAGATATTGATGATTGAGCAGTGAACTTTAATAAGTTATTCTCAAAACATCTGGCTTCCCACCTTGCCAGGAGTGCTAGGGGGAAAAAAGAGAGAGAGAGAGAAAAGCAGTTACATTTATTAGATGCTGAGATGCCTCATTAGAGGCTCTGTGCACAAACATGAGGATCAGTTTTTATTTGATGGGTCATGATGAGTCTCTCCTCGTTAGTGAATGAAAAAATAAGTCAGGTCCTGTGGCACTGGAGAGATTGATAACGGTGAAGCTCTCGTCAGCAGAACTCATTTTTTCCCCCCCAAAGAAATTATTTAATTTTTCAATGGAAGTCCCCAGTGTGTATAGGCAGACAGTTTTCATTAGTGAACACAATTTCACTTTGTGTTGTAGGTGGAAAAGCGCTGGTTGAGGGGGTTTTCTGGTGCTTTTGCCCATTCTTTCTTCAATTGCTGTTTCAGTTGTGACAATCTCATGTTGGGATTCTCCTGTTTTAGACGAGGCATGTTTTCTTGCTCGTAAGCGGCAAATGCCGCTTTCATCCTGCGCTCCGGGTGACGGTCCAGGTCCTCGGGCCCCACGCTGAAACACAGGAAGACACACTGAGTGATTGTTAACATTTGCACAAGTACAACAGGAAGCCTCACGCATAATCAGAGGTTAGGGTTAGGTAGGGTTAGTACATATACGTTGTTACTGTACTTAAGTTGAATTTTCAGGTACCTGTTTTTTCTACTCCTTACATTTTTAAAACAGGCTCATTACTTTTGCTTTAAAGCATTTGAGGAGAGTTATTATTACACATCACTGAAGGCCTCGAAAAATCAAACCGATTTGAACCTAAACACATGAAAGGCAGTCATGTTCGTTTTAGTGCTGTCAGCGTTAATCTGGTTAAAATGACGTTAACGCCATAACCGCATTAATGCAGCAAATCTCTGTTATCGAGTTAGCGCAGATCGCCCCGTGCGTGGGGCTGCACGGCCCTAATACGTTAACGAGCTCGTTAACGTATTAGGGCCGTGCAGCCCCACGCACGGGG
>NW_024582550.1:936531-944346 GCF_018398535.1 Haplochromis burtoni | reverse complement strand
AGCCATGTCCTGCGGAAGGTGCAAGATTGATAAGGAGAGTTTTCAGAATTCAGCGTATATTGCGGGACAGACAGGATCCTTTAGCTCAGCGCGACAGTGTGCTCATAGAGAGATATCGATTTTCCCGTGAGGGTATTATTTACTTAACCAACTTGTTGACGAGGGGGTGCAGGACCACCACCTGTCTTTTTTTGCTCTGCCCTTTTCTTGGTTGCTGTTATAAACAAACAAGATTATTTCAGGGTCTCTTTCCAAGAGACTAAAAGCAATATAAGTGATAAATATTACCATTCTGTAGAATATTCCTATATTTCACTTTTACTGTTCCCATGTTCTAGTGGGTCCTGTTGTGGCTCTAATGTGAAAGGGATATAATTAACATATAATATAATGATAATATAATATAATAAATTCTACCCTACCGCCTACTGGTGTTGGCCAGAGGGGCCGATGGCGCGATATGGCAGCCTGGCTTCTGTCAGTCTGCCCCAGGGCAGCTGTGGCTACAACCGTAGCTGCCTCCACCAGTGTGTGAATGTGAGAGTGACTGAATAGTGGCATTGTAAAGCGCTTTGGGTGCCTTGAAAAGCGCTATATCAATCCACTCCATTATTATTGTTCTTATTAAATTACTTACGAGTTTAATTTGTCAGCAACTTTCTGCCAGCCCTCTCTCCTTGCTTTTGCAGCCTTTGCAGTGTTCCCTTGCGTTTTAATTAAACTCTGAAACTCCTGAAATCCCTCACTCAAGAGTTCTTGCTCTGCTGCCGAAAAATACCGAGCCGAGCGCGCTCCGTCGACATTTTCGCCGACCAATCAGAGGGTTGCCGATCAATGTTTCTACTATCGATGCGTAGCCCCTTTTACGACACCCAGTGATGTCACATTACTGCGTCCAGCTGTACTAATCGTCAACAGCAGGTGTGTTCGGGGAACCGGATTAGCGCGCTCACGGTTAGCGCGATGGTTTGGTCTTGGATGTTTCATTTGATCTTGGATGTAGTGAGCGACGTACGAAGCACAGGGCCCTGAGCTCCATATATCGGTTCTTAAGCTTAACGTGGGAATGCTTTACCAAACATTCAGAGATGAAACTTACACACTTGCTTTACTTCTTGGATAGCCTACTCCAGTGGTTCCCAAACTTCTTATTGCTGGCTTGTTGTAGAAGAAAAATGTCCTCCCCCCCCCGCCGCACAAAACATCCTCCAACCACACACCCATATTTTGTCTCCATTGCAGTTTATTTCACACCTCAAACATTTAGTAAACAATTGAGCAAATACAAGTAAGCTGAAATAAATTTCAGGTAGCAAGAAAATAAACTACTAACTCTTTTACGCTACGGTCACACCTACACGGGTACTTTTGAAAATGCAGCTGTTTCTATGGATTTGGACCTTTTGACCTCGGTGATTTTTTAAAACTCAGTTTTTGCCTTCATGTGTGGACGAGGAATAGAGAGTTTGTCACGCAACGTCAAAGGTATGTGCCTTTTTTCACGTCATGCCAGATCAATGACAGATAGAGACAAAATACTGTTAATCTGACTATCTGCAGGTTTTATACACACACGCAGTTACTGTCCCTGTCTTTACAGATGTGGAGACTGAAAACATGCTGTTGTTTGCACATATTTAATATTCAGCTCTGTACAGGAGCTGAAGCAGGGTGCAGCCTGTTGCTTTTACAGTATAATACTTGTAATAAAAGTACAGTAACAGTAATTAGTGACTGAGCAGCCCGGGAGCGTTTCTCTTGATTTCTTTAGTAAATTCATTCACCTGCACAGCTAAACGAACCCTGACAGCCGAGTGCTCATCTTAGCTAGCTAGGTCTCAGGACCGAGCTAAGGACGGTAGTTACGGATTAGCTTACAAACACGTTTAACTTACCGAAAAAGTGCAGCAGGGGCCTCGGGTCCTTCTGTCGGGTAGTCCAGTTTACTGAAGAACACCTCAGGCTGTCAGGTTAAAACACTCGGTCGTGTTTTCGTAGCGTAAACGCTGGCCCTCCTCTCAGAGCCTACGCTCTATCTGCTATTCCCGAACAGAGATACGCAAGTTTCTCCGTGACTGCAGCTGCCAGTCAAAGCTGTTATGATGACGTTTCACCCCAATTTAACATCACCGCGGTAGGAATTAGAATCAAACTTATGGGAGAGGAGACCCCTTGAACATCAATCAGCGCGATGAGAACTATTGATAAACAAAGAAAGAATCTTTGGAAAAAATTATCTGAGGAGAATAAATTTATTTTAGTCTGACCCCAGTCCCATCCCTAACTGGAGGAGGCGGGGTTTATGACCTATACTGCAGCCAGACACCAGGGGGCGATAGAGACGTTTTGGCTTCATTTTTGGGGAGCTGTCGTGTCGTCCATGTTTTCTACAGTCATTGGTCCAAACGTTGTTTTTTTTTCATACCGATGAAATGCCAGTTTGGCAGCACGTAGCGAGGCTCCAAACGCTTTCAGTGTCACCGACAGGTCTCGCACGCAACAGCCGCTCTATCACGTGACACATACTGCTCCGACCTGGGTTACGCCATGTCGCAAGTTTTGTGAGGTGCTTTTGTGAAATTTAATGGATCGGATTGCATTTTTTATTTCTCCCTGATATCCAATCCAGTCATTTAGGTCAGGATACCGATACTGTATGTCGGATCAGTCAATCTCTAGTCAAAAATAAGCTCAAAGTTCTCAGCAGACGATTTGATATTGTTGGTGCCAATGACCTCATTGACCTCATTAGTAAAACTCTCTGGACCAAGCACTAGAACTTCAACAGTGCGTGAGGTACTAAGCCGGTTCTGTAATCTGTCAGTGACAATGGTACACTGATCTTTATCTAAGCATAGAAGAATTGCCAGTAATGCTGTGTTGCTGCTGTGATTCTGTTGAAGAGCACACTGAAATTGATCAAACGTTACTCTCCCCCAGACTACAGCTTTCATTAAGATTTAGGAGATAAATGGACGTTTGGAAATAGGCCTGTAATTGTGTAAGAGAGCGGGATCTGCAAAGGGGTCTTTGAGCAGAGCAATGATGGTGGCGGTTTGAAAGTAAACTGGCATGGCCTGATAATGCAGAGGAGCCACAGGGAGGTGACAGGTAGAACCTCATTAGGGAATTTTGTCCAGTGGGTAGCTGTGTTACTAAAAAAGACAACAAGATGAATTAATCAATCAAAACATGTAGCTTCGTTTTCACTGACGTTATGAAAGCACTCCAGCTATTAGCCAGTCTCACACTTCTTTCTTTATTGTGTCCCATCCTTTTTGGCAAATGCAGCGACACCCTGGAAGGCTGCGGTTGCATACAGGCCCAAAATAATATAAAGGGAAAAAAACAAACAAGAGAGTGAAGACAACAACATGGAGACAGCACAAGATGCACAACGAGATGCTGCACCAGTGCAAGCCTGTGCTCTGGCAACAGCAGCTCACGCTGACGGGCTGTCGGCTGGCGTGGAGGACAAGCCTGACCGCTGACGACTCCAGAAAAGGGAAGAAGACGACAGCACCTGAAAAGTCACAGAGAGTTCAGCCCTCATAGTCAAAGTTGTCGTGTTGGATGCAGCACAATGTGATTTGACTCTGACATTTTGGATGGCTGCCAGGTGGTGTTTCCTTTGGCCACTGGCCCTTGTTCCTCCTCCACTGCCACTGTGCTGCACGTCACCACTTTCAAGTACTGTGTTCTTTTGTCAGGCTCGATGGGTGCCCACTCGCTCCGGAGCGGTGACAGCGCTCTGATGCAGCAGTGAAAGGTGCACATGGGTGTTTCTGCGTTTCCCAGAACACTTTCTCATTGTTAGTGGTAAAGTGCACTTCACTCCACTTCCATCAGTCATCCCTGCTGACAGTGGAATGGAAGCAGCTGCCACCATGTTACGAATATATCTGCTGTAACAGTGACACCAATCCTCACGTTTTACATAACCGTTTCATACGTTTTACTTTCCTTCTTTCTTTTCTTTTTCCTCTTTTGGTCGAGCCGTTTTCATTTCTTACTTCTGCGTGTTTGCACACGCAAAATAATTTTGCGTGATTTCCATTCACAAAGTTTACGAGAACAAAAGTGAATTATTATTGAGAATTAGGATTCGGTTTGAATCTCAGTGTCAGCATCATGATGAGAAGTTGTGATGAAAAAGGCACTTTGCTCATGAACAACAGAAATATGATCGAATCATTTCATGAAACCCCCACCAAACTGCCACCGCTGGCTTAGATACAGAGACTGAGGCTGCAACCAAGCCCTGGCTGCTGGCAGCCTGGCTGTCATGCGTGCAGTGCTGGCCATCACTCCCATCTGTAATGCAAGAAATTGCACACATTTTAAACAACACACAAACCGCAAACCGAAACTGTTTTCCCACAATTTCATTGTACATGTACAGTGAGAATAAAGGGCTATTTTATTTTATTCTAAAGGCAGTTTTGCTCAGCAATGTCAAATGAGCAGCTCCCATCCAAAAGTCATTGCCTGTGCTCCGGTCTCACGGCTACCCATGGTCTTTACTTTGATCAAAAATGAACAAATGTTACACAGACCTTATTGTTTTCTTGCTCCACTGAGACATGTGGCTGTGATCTGTTTAAAGTTATTGTGGGCTTAGAGAAACTGCAGCTTCCATTATCTGCATTTATATAAAAAACGTTTGTAACCATCCCAGTGTGAAGGAGTACGGCACCCCAACAACAAACCAACACTAATGCCAATACCACTGTTACTGCTACTACTATTAATAATAATAGTACTGATGATGAGGGAGCCGTTTATTTTTGATTATGAGCGACAGGCTTCCCAAATCCACCTTCGCTTTTATAGCCGTGGTCTCTCATCTTGATTACACGAAGTAATTTGCAATTGCTACTCTGAAATATGAATTACATCTGTAATAATCACATACATGTAATAGTATGTTAATAGTACATTTCCCTTTTTTAGGAAATGACCTGTATGTATCTGTGTGAAATCAATAAATGGATCAGGTGCTGCATTGTCTTCAGTTACATTGATGTTATTTATTTATGGTGAAACAGTGGTGGAATATCGCTGTTGCTTTTGTATAAATGACGCGGGCATACCTGCGTGGCCGCGATCTAATCTTGTTTACATAAAGTAAACCTTCTCCCCAGCAGGTTTACGCTTACGGCTCTGTTGCTATGACAGCAAGTCCCGGATGGGCTTCGGGGAACCGAACGATCCAGGATCACGCAAAATCGTCAACAATCTCATCCAGCTAACTCACTTAGCGCGGTACGAAGAACAGGCCCCAGGTGTCCGTAAGTTGCGTCTAATATAACGACAGCGTAAACAGAATACTGTCAGTGTAGAGGATGAGAATCAGTCAGGACAACTCATGAAACATCAGGTGTGTAAGGTGTGTAGGAATTATTTTTCTATAAACAATTCCAGGGTTCCCCAACCTGCTGGATCTACTTTAACCTCTACCTGCTCTTCCTGTTTGAAGCAAAGTCACCCTCTAAAATTTTTCCTCTTTTTCTCTCCTGATGTTCTACTTAACTGATTTGAGCGGAATACCTTTATTAGAACTAAAATTTAGACTAAAATTAAGTTTGTTTTCCTACATACTAATATTATTTTATTATCACATTAATGCAGAACAAGGTTCAGTTAGCTTTGTATAAAAGTAGATGGTAGAAGCGTTCTTTAAGGAGCTACTTTTACCTTTTTTACTTTGAGTACATTTCGAAGCCTGTACTTTTTTAGTTTTACTTGAGTAAAGAAGTTTAACCGGTACTTCAACTTTTACTGGAGTATTTTTTAATACTAGTATCTGTACTTCTACTTAATTACAGAATATCTGTACTTTTCCCACCTCTGGACATAATTAATACCTGAGAACAGCGATGGCATCTTCTATTGTTCTGGCTTCCACGGTTCCTTCTTCAGGGATAACTCTGTTCACATTCTCCTCCAATGGAGTTTCCAGGTGGCTTTTCTCTGTGGGAAGAAATTTAAACATGGCACAATTACAAATCTAGATCATCTATGAATTTTATGAAGATTTTATTACTCTACAAGCACATGCTTGTCTTCAAAACGTGCTCAACCTTTCGGTTTGAGCTGGTCCTGCTCTTGCTGCTGCTGCTCATTGCGAAGCGTCTCCTCGATCTGTGCACGAGTCACTTTCCCACCAGATCCAGCGCCCTGCTGGGACCTGCCTTTCAGTCTAGCATTCTCCTCATCGAGAAGTCGCTGATTTTCCTTTTTCCTCTCAAGGAGTTCCAGCCTCTTTTTCTCCTTGTCATCCTGCAACATCAGAAAAAGTATCTGAGAGAAAAGACTCACTGCTCTTCTGTGCTTAAAGATTTGGTTATTTTGGTCACTACATGTATTAAGGCGCATGAGATTAGATCACAACCATACATGTACCGTCTGTACAGAGCACAATGAGTTTGAAAAAGAAATGACTAAATAAATCCCCGGACACATGTCTCTCCAGTCTAGTCAGTACATGTCTATGTATGACATGATGTGAAGCAGTGCAGAGTAATGCCTGATAATCTCTACTAAAGCAAACATAACA
The DNA here is from genome assembly GCF_018398535.1 of Haplochromis burtoni. Classification (NCBI taxonomy): domain Eukaryota; kingdom Metazoa; phylum Chordata; class Actinopteri; order Cichliformes; family Cichlidae; genus Haplochromis; species Haplochromis burtoni. The sequence continues at coordinate 937,787 of NW_024582550.1, read as the reverse complement.
CACAGCTTTTTTTCACATAGTAAGTCAAGTACCACTGCCTGAACACATGCAGATGCACTAACTGTTTTATATACACCCAATCAAGGCCTATTAACTAGATAATCTTTGATTACAACTGCTAATTTCTTTTTACCAGCATAAAAAGGATTTGTTTGACAGTACTAACTGGATTGACCAATACTCAGAACAAATGGAAAAGCCAAGGAACTCCATGAAGATCTAAGAAGGAGAGCTGTATATTAACACAAGTTGGAAAGTTCACTTGGAGACATTTCCAAACAACTACAGATTCCAGGATCACCAGTTTAAACAGCTGTACAAGTTGTGTACAAGTTATTCAGATTAGTCACTTCTTTATCAAAGTCTGGAAGAACACCCAAAGTGTCATCCTGGGATGACAGTAAATTGGTTTAGGATGTTCAGGAACAACTCAGAAACTAAGCCTGTAAACTGCTGAAGCGCCACAGTGTCACTGTCCACAGCGAAGCAAGTTTTATATCACCATGGACTGAGAAGGTATCAACAAAGAAAGAAGCCCAGGTTACAAAATCATCACCCTCAAATTTGACTGAAGCTGCCCACAAGGACAAGCCAAAGCCCTCTGGAGAAAAGTCAGCTGAGACAAAGATGGAATTATTTGGTCACAGTGACAAGAAGTGTGTTTGGACGAGTAAAGGTGAGGCTTTCAAACCTAAGAACATTGTAACAACTATCAATAATGGTGGTGGTAGCATAATGCTCTGGGGCTATTTTGTTGCTAGTGGTACTGGTACACTGCACAATGACTAAAAAGGAGGACTACCTTCAAATTCTTTAACTTCATGTCAAATCATCAACTAGATGGTTCAAACTTGGACACAGTTGAGTCTTCCAAAAGCACAATGATTCTAAACACGCATCAATGCTGGTTTTGGAATTGGTAACGCAGGCTATCATTAAACACATTTTCAGTAAATATGTGAACTACAAATTTACTGAAAATTTGCAAAGTATGCTTAGAAGTAGGTAGGGTGGTTGCCAGGAACCCATCCGATTTAAATGAAGTCTTGGTAGAGTCTTATTCTACCACTTTTCCAAGAAGAGTAATCAAATATCCAGCCAGAAGGTAATGGATGGCTGCCAAAAGCATCTAGTCAAGGTGCTATGGGACAACCGTGGGTAACACAGGAAGTCAAAGCTGTCCTCAACATGAAGAAGAAGGCTTTCAGGAGCAAAGTGAAGGAGGAGATGAAAGCAGCACAGCGGGAGGTGAAACG
>NW_024582550.1:898847-926347 GCF_018398535.1 Haplochromis burtoni | reverse complement strand
CACTTAAAATGATGACAGAGGTCAGTAATTTGCACCAGAGGTACACTTCAACTGTGAGAGACAGAATGTGAAAAAAAACAATCCATGAATCCACATGGTAGGATTTGTAAAGAATTTATTCGTAAATCAGGGTGGAAAATAAGTATTTGGTCAATAACAAAAATACAACTCAATACTTTGTAACATAACCTTTGTTGGCAATAACAGAGGTCAAACGTTTACTATAGGTCTTTACCAGGTTTGCACACACAGTAGCTGGTATTTTGGCCCATTCCTCCATGCAGATCTTCTCGAGAGCAGTGATGTTTTGGGGCTGTCGCCGAGCAACACGGACTTTCAACTCCCGCCACAGATTTTCTATGGGGTTGAGGTCTGGAGACTGGCTAGGCCACTCCAGGACTTTCAAATGCTTCTTACGGAGCCACTCCTTTGTTGCCCGGGCGGTGTGTTTTGGATCATTGTCATGTTGGAAGACCCAGCCTCGTTTCATCTTCAAAGTTCTCACTGATGGAAGGAGGTTTTGGCTCAAAATCTCACGATACATGGCCCCATTCATTCTGTCCTTAACACGGATCAGTCGTCCTGTCCCCTTGGCAGAAAAACAGCCCCATAGCATGATGTTTCCACCCCCATGCTTCACAGTAGGTATGGTGTTCTTGGGATGCAACTCAGTATTCTTCTTCCTCCAAACACGACGAGTTGAGTTTATACCAAAAAGTTCTACTTTGGTTTCATCTGACCACATGACATTCTCCCAATCCTCTGCTGTATCATCCATGTGCTCTCTGGCAAACTTCAGACGGGCCTGGACATGCACTGGCTTCAGCAGCGGAACACGTCTGGCACTGCGGGATTTGATTCCCTGCCGTTGTAGTGTGTTACTGATGGTGACCTTTGTTACTTTGGTCCCAGCTCTCTGCAGGTCATTCACCAGGTCCCCCGTGTGGTTCTGGGATCTTTGCTCACCGTTCTCATGATCATTTTGACCCCACGGGATGAGATCTTGCGTGGAGCCCCAGATCGAGGGAGATTATCAGTGGTCTTGTATGTCTTCCATTTTCTGATGATTGCTCCCACAGTTGATTTTTTCACACCAAGCTGCTTGCCTATTGTAGATTCACTCTTCCCAGTCTGGTGCAGGTCTACAATACTTTTCCTGGTGTCCTTCGAAAGCTCTTTGGTCTTGGCCATGGCGGAGTTTGGAGTCTGACTGTTTGAGGCTGTGGACAGGTGTCTTTTATACAGATGATGAGTTCAAACAGGTGCCATTCATACAGGTAACGAGTGGGGGACAGAAAAGCTTCTTACAGAAGACGTTACAGGTCTGTGAGAGCCAGAGATTTTCCTTGTTTGAGGTGACCAAATACTTATTTTCCACCCTAATTTACGAATAAATTCTTTACAAATCCTACCATGTGAATTCATGGAGTTTTTTCACATTCTGTCTCTCACAGTTGAAGTGTACCTCTGGTGCAAATTACTGACCTCTGTCATCATTTTAAGTGGGGGAACTTGCACAATCGGTGGCTGACTAAATATTTTTTTGCCCCACTGTAGGCCTTCTTGTAGTTAATCCAGACAGTGCACAGGTGGGTCAGTCTGGTCTTGCAGTCTCAAGCGGCTGTTCTGTATCTGTCTGTTTTGCCCCTCTGGTATTACTGCCAGTTCCTTTCTGTGCCCTGCTCATGTATTGATCCACAAGCCTGTTCTTCTCAGCTGTTATGATGCCTGACAGGAGCTTCCATGTCATACTGAGGCAGGTTTTTTCCAGTAGTTGGATGAAACCGGCCTCTTCTAGGGATGCTCGGGGATCAGAACTGTCTGGCCTTCAGTTAGCCATTCTGGGTGTGTGTCATCTACTAGCAGCTGGTTTATTTGTGCAGCCACGTCTTAGACACCCCTTTCTTCAGCTCTGATAGTTGGTTAACTTCCCTCTGTGCTACCTTGATCTTAGCCTCTAGTCTCCTTCTCTATGGAGGATACTGCTCTTTGTGGCTGTTCATCTTGTAGCCAAGCATCTCCATGATCACTGCAGCCATGGTGTAGATCAGCCAGTTGGCTAATACAGGTAAACCCAGTTTTATCATTTGACTGTGGCCATCTTAGCTTTGTCTTTAATGTCCAGGGTAAATGAGGTTTGTTTTTTAATCCACCTCACCACACTTTGCATCACTGTAGGTAATCAATGGACCTTACATACTTATATCAAGCACTGACTGCTGCAAATCTTCAGAATTGCAACAGCTTCCTTTTTTCTCCACCTTTCATTTATCCCTATATGTCTATTTTTTGTCATATTTTGAGCACATAAACTAAAAAAACCCTAAAAGATTCTTCACCACTAGTCAGTCATTTATTTAATGGCTACAGAGGTGTGAAAACTACTCAAATGTTGTGCCATATAAAGTATAAAATTTCAAAATATGGTTGACTCCCTCAGAGAACAATAAAATGTCACAACACACAGAGGACATGTTAAAATAAAATATTTAATATTTTATTATGACAAATATTTTACTCAAATATCAAAGAACATGAACTATATTGACAATTAAGTTTCAAAAACAGCACGCTGTGAAACAATAATGCATATTTCTTGGACGGTCTAACTAGAGCTGGAATAAAAACTAGCTGGAGCTCATCATGTGTGAGTGTTCTTTATTCAGAAGTCATTGTCACTTTCCTCAAGCAGGGGGGGCCTCATACCCCCTCTTGAGGGTCGAGGACCCCTGGATATGGGGTCCTCCAAGCTCTCGTCCTCCAAATCCTTGCTCTCCTCCTCCTCACCTTCGTCATCTTCCTCATCATCCTCGTCCACATCAATCTCACTATCTTCAGTCTGGGAACAGCAGTGAATAATGACCACAACAATTAGAGTCCAGTCCAATGCACGACTGAAAATATTTCCAACACAAAACGTGAAACCACAACAGAAATCGCTATGTTCATCAGAAAAGGGATTTGGGTGTGGGGGGGCATAACCACTTCCATGACTCGTTTAAAGGGAGCTCCTGCAGTACATGAAAAATCCACCCTGTAGTCCAACTCAGAAACACCATTATAGTTAAAAAATGAAATGGTTAAAATCTTCTCTGGATGAGAAACAGTTCTATGCCTGTAGCTACATCAGTGTACAATGAAATCACAAGACTGGTAATGGAAATAACAGAAATAAATGTTTAAAAAAGGGCTTTACAAAGGCTTTGGACCCACTTCTGCTTTTCTGTCTGGAGTAGCTTGAACATAATCATCAGGCTATGTCATGTGGGATATTCCCTACTGTATGAGGATTTGAGAATGGATTTTTCTTTTAGATGCACGAAGAGGAAAAGGGGAGTGAACTAGATCTTGGTCCGGCACAAACCTTTCCTTTCTGGTGTTTTTTCTTATGGGGGAATGATGTTCTGGAAACAGCTAAAAGGGCCTTAGATAACAAGTTGGAAACCGAAAACGGGGAAGAAACTGATCAGAGATTGAACAGGAGAATCAGCTAGAAATGACAGATAAAGGTTAAAGTGCAAGTCATGAGCAGTGAGCACCATCTGGGACACCTGCAAGCCAAAATCAACACAAAAGAACTCAAGTATAGCTCAGCAAAAGAGGAGAAAAAGAAACCGAGGAAGTTAAAAGATTACTAACCTCATCACTGTCACCACCCTGCATGTTCCCGATGAAACGTGCTCCTCTGCCTAAAGGAGGGACACAAGGAGGCAATGTTCAAGGAACGTGAAAGGTGTTGTTATTGCATGGCTTGATGTTCTTTGGTTTTTTGAGAACCAATCAGTGTCTACATTAAACACTGCAGCATGAATGTGTGTGATGTTTGATAGAAAGCACTTAGACACAGTAAACAACCAGACCATCTACTTAAATAATGGCTTCACTTTATGCAGGTGAGAATTGATCATAACATGGGTGTGGCTATCCCCAGTCTGCATACCTGTCATGAGGCCATTTCGTGTGAGATGTGGCTTAGCGGGACGCAATTCCTCCATGTCACTGTCTGAACCTTCATCCTCGGGAACGTCTATGTCCGAGTCCTCGTCTTTCACTGTAGACGACATATCGTGTGAAAGTAGTGTGAAAAGTTATAGAAAGGTTTGGATGGGATTGTGCGACAGGTTTTTGTCTTTAACTCTGTGTTTGTTTATCTTACAGGAACTCTTCATCAGCTCCCTTTCCTCTTCTCTCAGTTTGCTCTGCATTAACCTCAGAGTGTTTTCAGCTTCCTGCAGCGGAGAAAGAAAATAACACAGACATAAAGTTTGCATGTGCATGACTGGGACAAATTGTATGAATGTTAGTCATACAATTTTATGGGACATTCATTTGTAGAACATTTGAGAAAAATGTTTTGCATATTGTATATTCACGCACCTCAAACCTCTCCTGTTCCAGTCTGTGGTACTCATTAAGCTGAGACTCCAGAAAGGAGAGGTTTCTGAACTTCTCCACGTAGGTCTCATAGTGTTTCTGCAGATCTTCCTCGATCTTCTCGTATTCATCCATGAACGCTGGTCTAAGAGGTTAAGGAAGAACAATAACCTGTTTGTCTAAGTTTTGTTTAAAGACTTGTTTTTAGTTGAGGAGAGAAAACTTCATACCCACCTGACACTCTGCAGGGTCTGGAGCCTTTTCCGATTCCTCTCCAACTCCTGCTTCTTCTTTTCTATCTTGCCATCCAGAGTGGCCTCATCGGAAACAACGTTATTCAGCATGTCTTTGGTCTTATCCACACTTTTCTTTAACACAAAGACATAGCAACAAAGTCAGCATTACGGTACTTGGGAGGTATAAGCATGTCCCCTGTGAATTTTGAAATCTGCTACCAAAATTACAGACCAAAACCTCCTTGATGGCAGCTCTCAGGGCCTTTTCAGTCTCAATGATCTCCAGAGGTCTGGCAATGGCTGCACTTCTCATTTCCTGTGAGCAAAGTGAAAATAAAGACAGAAAAGTAAACCCCTGTGCTACTGAATGATGTCTTTCAAAGAGACAGCCCTATAATTGTACAACTACGTTCATCTGAAATTATATTTACTGTAAAAAAATTAAAAAATGTTACTGAGCTCACCAGCACTCAGATTTGAACAGCCGAACATTAAAATGTTAGTTAAGTTAGTCACCGTTTCTTAAAATCATATCCATGTTTTCCCCTTACCCTTAAGTCCACCTCCTTCCCCAGTAAGTCATATAAGGATGCTCCTTTGGACGTGACCTCGGACGCTAGCTGCCGAGCTGCTTTAAGATCTGAAATCTAGAATAAAGACAACGTGAGAGCTAATCAGAAAGTTTTTTCCTCTACCAAGGATTTACTATAATATTGATTTTTAAAAATAAAAAATAACAAACACGTAGAAAAAGCTATCTCCATGTAAAAACAATGTTTTAAATGATATAAAGCAAAGATTAAAAAGTAAATAATATGGTTTGTGTAGATTAAAGATACCACCTGGTTATTGTACAGCTTGATTTATAGTCTTGTAGAGCACACACTGCAGAAACATCCTTGTTTCTATTTATACTTGTACTCTTGTTATTTTTGCGGGACGGTGCATAGGATGTGGGACGAAAAGCACAGGTTAAAGTGTTGGATATACATCCGTATACAGAGCTGTGCAAAAGCCACCCTTCATTTAAAAATATGCTTTATTACCAAGAAGCCAGCCCTTGTTAGGATTTTCAAAAGTGGTCTTGAGACCTTTATAACTAAGAGTCTGTCGCAAAATATAATACAAAAAATGTCAAAGACAAAAACACTGTTTGACAGGCATAAAAAGGATTTTTGCAACAACAAAAGAACTATTAGTTGAAAATGTGCCATATCTAAGGAAACCAGGCCAACAGGCCTAAAAAAATAATTTAGGCCAAAAAAGGCGCACAGTGTCTGAAAGTTATGTCCTTAAGGAATAAAACAAAAGAAAATCCAGCAAAGGCATGATACAAGACCTGAGACCTTTCAGTAATGCAGCTATCGTTTACCAAAGCTTCAGTAAGAAAAGGCTGAAGTATAACAAATTACACAAGACCTGCACTAAAAATTAGTGACAACACGTCTTATGAAGCGAATCACTGCCAATATGTTCAGGGGTTATGAGAGAGGTACAGCAGTGTCTACAGCCATGTGTAAAACACTGTAGAGGCTCTGTCATGGTTGGAGGCTGCATTTCAGCCAGTGGTAATGTGGATCATGTCAATATTTATAGTAAAATGGGAACAGAAAAGAACCATCAGTTTTTGATCTGCCATGCAATACCATCTGGAAAGCGTTTGATTGTCAGCGACTTCCTTTTTAGCATGGCAATGATTTCAAACACACTGCCAGTGTAGAAGAAAAACAGAGGAGCACTATCAGACATGAACTGACCTTCCCAGATCCCGTATCTCAACATTATTGAAGCAGTGTGGAATCATCTTGCCAGAAAACCTAAACAAAAGACAGCCAGCATCCAAAGCAGAGCTTTGAATGTCCTTTGAGGAGCTTGGAGAACTATTCTTGAATTTATGTCCCTGGATGGCCCGTCTCCTGCAGAGAGCTTTGTTGTTGATGTAGACAGCCTACAAAGTATGTGGTGCAACTAGTCTGTAGGCAATTCTTGTTTGTTCTGTTGTTGGTCCATCAGCCAGCAGTGGAGAAGAGTGAAGTTGTAACATAAAAAAATCTGAAGTGAAACCGAGTGTTGAAAACAATGAAACGTGTCCACTACAGCCGCTGTCTGTACTTCTCATACTATATATTTTTTTTAAATATTTGAAGAGTTTTTTTGCGGTTCTCACATTCCCTGTGAACCCTCCTGTTGCTTCCTTCCCTTTTCTGGCCAACTTGTCAGCCAGTCAGCATTTGACAGATACATAGGTCATTCGATCTTGGACTGCATAGGAGCACATCTACAGTAGACAAAAATCACTGTCTGTCAAAACAGAAATGTGGAAAAAGACAGGCACATTTACAGGACTACAAATTACACTTATTAGCCATGGATTGGCCCTCCCAGAGCCCGGACCTCAACATTATTGAAGCAGTGTGGGCTCGTCTGGACAGAAAACCAAACAAAAGACAGTGAACATTCAAAGAAAAACACTGAATGTCCTTCAAGAAGCCTGGAGAACTATTCCTGAGAATTACTCAGAAATTAGAAGAAAACTTGGCTAACGGAGTTCAGGCTGTGTTGAAGAATAAAAGGTGGTCACACAAAATTAAGCTTGTTAGAATTGTACAAAAAAGATTTTTGCACAGCACTGTATGTCAGAGCTGGATACAATTTAGTACTAAGACTCAATCTTAAGGAAAATTAAGACAATCTGTTGCTTCTAACATTAATTATTCAGTTAAAGTCAAAACCTAAGTATCTATTGTCTTACATTTGTGTGCATGGTGATTCTATCACAATACTTTGCAGATGAACAGCTTGGAAAATGTTTGGAAGTGACTGCTGGTGAATAGAGTCTTAACCAGCCATGTCTGTGTCACCAATTCACAGTTGTTCCATTGTATAATAACAGAAACATAAACGCATGTAAATGCAAAAAGCTCAATTTATCCTGCACTGAAGCACAAAAGGTAATGTAAAAACACAACCTACAGCCCTGTGCTGTTCATAAGATTAAAGCCATTTATTAGTGTTAGCCACATTAATTAGACAACGTGCTAACACTGACAATTTTATACTTGTTGTTGGGACCTGAATACACAGCATCCTCAGAACATTTAGTAGACTTTGCTCATCGCTGAGACATTTTACAGCTGCAGTTAGCAGAAGTGGCTCTGGTGAGGAAATAAGAATTGCTGTTTCATTCTGAAACACTGCATATATGGTGTTTGCTTTAATTTATCTTGGTTTCAAACACTTCCCCAAATTAAATGTCACCCAGTGCCCATTTTCTTTTTTAAATTCCACAGGAATGAGAGTCTCATAATGTAAATAAAGTATGTGACTGAGGATTTAGTAAAACTGGCATAACATTACACACAGCGTAGTTTGCACCTCACCCGAGAGCCAAGGTCAAACTTGAACTTGCTGTTGTCCTGCTCAACTTTGTCTCCCAGAGCCATCTGCTTGGTTTTCATAGCACTGTACAGGACTGAGGTGATCTTCAGCATCTCTTTCACTGCATAGCCGTCAGCCTGGTATAGACGCTTAGTGTTCAGCTTGATGTGAGCCTTTGTTGCCTGGAACACAAGGAGACATTGTTTAAGATGCAGTAATAACAGACGTTCATTTGCCAAGAATAAACTCTACAGTCTATAAAAAACTTCCAAGAATACGTCACCATGAACTGGGCCACAGCCTTGATGAAGAATATCCTGTCAGCTTCTGTGTCCACATCAGTAGGAACATCACTCTGAGGTTCATATCTATAAGGATGAAAAGAATGAAAGGGTGCAAAAGGCAAAGAAAAGCAAAAATATATCACAGTATCCTCCACTAGAATCATGATGCTTTAACATGGCCGTGTCCAAATGCAGACAGAAAAATGTGGAGGACAGAACAGTGGCAGTATTATTTAGATAAACAATTTGACTTTTTTTAGGCTCAAGCATACCTCTTCACAAGCCATTTCAGGATTTCTGCCACAAGAGAGAAATTTGGAGTCCTGAAGTTCTCCATAGAGATCAAGCGAGGATATCCCAAGGCCCTCATCATTTCTGTAAAATCTGACACATAACATAAAACTCCAATTAACTTCTCACTCAGTTATCTTCTTAAAACAAATAAACAAACCAAAAAAGTGGTCACTACAAACAGCGAAGAGCAGACAGTAAACAACACTTACTTCTTAAATCTCGGAAAGACATTTTCAGCCGATTGCACTGTGCGCCAAAGCTTAGACCACTTTGTCCTCTAGCAGGAAAAAAGAAAGAGCATGTGTTAACAGCAGACGAGCTACCGACTGTGCACGTAGGTTTCTCTCCGAGACTGGCAGGTTTTCAGTGAGAATTTAGTGTTTGGGGTTTATTAAATTAGAGCTGACGTGATTATCATTCACGACATAAAACTTTGTGCATATCAGCAGATGCTAAAATACAGACTTCAGTCACTATTTTAAAAAACTGTAAAACCAACTGTGATAGAATCACCGACGATTTCCCCGCTGATTTGTATTCCCGCACAGGACACCGTATGTTATATGTGAACCCTAATCTTGGTGTAGTTTAAGCAGCATGTTTATGACTACAAAGCATAGCTAGCTCGTAGCAGGATTTAAGTGAGTAGAAAGCTATCGCTTTTTGTAGTTTTTGGCTAACCTTAGGTTAATCAGTGAAAAGACAGTATATATATTTTCAACGATGAAGTTAGCTGTTATTAAACGTAACACGTTGTGTTTCGGGCATCATTACCTGTTCTAGTTGTTCCAAGCTAAGTGATCGGTGGCCGCTATGAGAGACGGTCTCTATGGAAACCAAAATCTTCTACGGAAGCTCAATACACTCAAAAATACTATCTGCGATAAAATAGCTTACGCAAACCGTGGGCGAGGGGGTGGGGACTTCACGGTGTGCATCACCAAGACTGTGCTGTACATATATATAAGTAGGAGTAGTGTACACTTGTTTTACACTACAATAAGTTTTTAAAAAGGTTTTTATTTTACACCTTTTATGACTATGTTTTCTATACTTTTATAATTATCTTTTTTTTTTTTTTACACTTATAAAATTTATGTTTCCCTCGCTGTTTGCAAAGGTTGCACAGGAACTAACCAACACAGTGACTGGGAAGAAAACGAAAAAAAAACAAACTAAAAGAGGAATGTATAAACAAGAAACAATCACAGGGTATCAGAAAAAATATTCACATAGATTATTGGTTTAAAATGTGAAGAAGTTTTATATTTATACTCTGCTCTGTGGGCAATAGGATTGTTACCAGTGAGCAGGATTTTAAGAGCGTTCTACAATAATTCAAAGAAACCCAAATCATCATTGAAACGTTTCAGGATTTTTCTGTTCATGGGTTAGAAACATTCGAGTAGATGGGAGAAAACAAGACAGGATGTGTTACTTTCAAGGGGCTATATTTATTATATGCTGTTGCCATTCAACCCTAAGCCTTGATATTATGTCCAAGAACTGTAGGGACATCTGAGGTGTGCATTTCAGGTTGATGTCAAATCCACAATTCCACTCTATACAGTGTAGTTGTGTGCCATTGTGGCACAACTGTAAAAAATAAAGAAATAAATGGAAACTTTCTATGTTCTATTGTGAATAAAATGTGGGCTTATGAGATTTCCAAAATCATTGAATTCTACATTTTACACACTGTCCCAAAACATAAAACAAAGCAGATAATTTGCATGTTAATACCAAATCATTTGCCAAAAACATAAAAAGGTGGGTGTATTAAAAATATATCAAAGAAATACTTTGGTTAAAAGCAACTATTAATACCCAATTAAAAGTTTTTGAATAAAAGGTATATGGAAACAGGCACTGGAGAGAAGTGTTAATCATTTGGCAAAGAAAAGAACATTGTGGTTAGTAAAAACGACAGATTGGACTGGGAAGCACCCCCCATAGTTTAGGCTACATAACTGTAGTCATTGGATTTTTACATTATATCTGTAGAAACCTAAACTAAACTTTCAAATATAAAGTGGAAAACACAGTATTTGCATCTTTAGTTGAACGTAAAGCAGCACAAGATGGAAAAAGTCAAATAAAATGTTTCAGAATTATCATTTGAATAAAAAGTCTTATTGAAATGTGGAAGAGTGCATTTTTCCTGCATTTGTGTGAAGTGTGTAGAGCAGGGATGTCAAACTGATTTTTTATTGTGGGACATGTGCAGCTAACTTTGATCGTAAGTGAACCAAGTGAAACCAGCGAAACTCCCCTTTCTGTCATTGTAAAGACATTTAGGTAAACATCTAAACCCTGAATTATCTTTATATAGGAAAAGAATTTCCTGTTTCGTCCATGATAAAAGGTGTAAAATAGTAAATACCGCCCTTGAAAAGTTCTTTTATTCGATATAGATTTCTATAGTACATATAGTAGTTAGTGGAAAAGCAGGAACTTTTCTGTCATTTATCTATGACAAAAGTGCAGTATGGATGGGTATGAGTGAAGAGTTTATCAATTAAAAAAGCTGTAAAACTTGTGAAAATACAATCCAAAATCTATGCCCTCCTTCACATTTTTCCAAAGCATTCTGGTCAGGCAGACTTTGACGCTCCGATTCTGACCCCCCAAGCCTTGTGTTTGACGCCCCTGATGTAGAGGAAATCTCTCTGTGAACCAATATTTTTGATTTGACAGATTGTTCGTTTTTTCTGCAGGGTGCGTTATCATTATCTGTGGATGTGTAATATTTTTCTTCTTGTGACTAAAGTTTAACATGCTGAAAATCTAATCAAACATCACTTTAGTCTTTAGTGAAACACCAAAAAAGATAGAAAACGTGTATCAGCAAGGGCATTCAGGACAGTGCAGTGGAGGGAACCAATCTGAGATTAGAGCAAGCCTCTTCCAGAAGAGGGCAGTAGTGAGATTCAAAGACGCTAGCTGGCCGCTAAACCCCCAGAAGAAGAAAGAGACGCAGAGCATGATGGAGCAGACCGGCGAGGCCCATCATAACAAGAACAACTCGTCTGGCAATGAACTTCCAGCCTGCGGCCTCCACAGTAAGCGCCTGAAAGAGCTGGAGAATGCCGCCCTGCAGACCACTTTAATATCACGGATGGAGACCGAATCGGGGGCGGACGGCGGGAGCTGGACAGAGCAGGAGCCCGGGGAAGGCGAGCAGTCGAACGTCTTGTCCTTGAACCACCGGTCCGGCCCTCTGCAGCAGCCTGGCGCGGATACCGAAACCGAGGAAGCGGAGCCGGATAGAAACGTGGCCAAGGAGCGGGTCGAAGAGGAAAGGACGCTGACGGACCATTTGAATAAACGACTCCTTTCGTCGTTTCTGGAAAAGCTTAACGAACGGGACCTGGCGCTTCCCGGTGTGCAGCGCCTGGACTGTGCTGTAGCCGACGAGGACTCTAACAGGGCCGCCGATGAGTGGTGAAGAAACCCAGTAGCTCATGCGACAACATGGAGGCGTTTGAGGGATTCAGGACAAACGTGCACGGAAGCACAACCTCACCGCTTTAAAGACTGAACTGCAGTCATTCCTGCCAGCTTATCGGAGTGTGACGAAATATGTTTACTTTTGTAAGGCCACCATGGATGAAAGGTTGATTTAAAATGCAATAAATGAAATTACTGTGTTATAAGCACTTTCGTTCTCATTGATTTGTGTGTAGTTGGCAGCCATGATGGATGCAGTCATGCGTGTGTGTGGGTGGTTTTTCTTTTCTGCATTTTTTTAGTGACTGTAAATGATCAGCAGGGGTCATCATACACAAAACAATCCTCTTCAGCCTGTTTCTTACATTCGTCTCATTTTTGAGACTAAAGTTTATTCATTTAGTTGTATATTTATTGCACACAAGATTCCAGAGGGACACATCTCACAATAAATATCACTGTTCGTGTCAATACCACGACCCAATAAATACCCAGCAATAACAGTTCACTTTCTGTCAGGAGACTTTAGGTGTGAATGCAGTCACAGGTGTTGTGGTGTAGAATTTTGTTTTATCTGCTGTGTATTTAGGGTGAAGTGTGAAACTGACAGTACAAAGAGGGTGTTCTGTGTTGTGCTAATGGGGTGTGTTTGTAATGTTGCATGGCAGCAGAAAACAAGTGCAGCATAATGAAATAAAGCTGAACTCCAACCTCTGAGGGGACTGAACTGAACAATAGCTTGTTTTACCCCTTTATTTTTCTTGTTTACACACATGGGGTTACTTTTGCTTCGAAGGTTTTCTTTTTGTTTCTCAGATGTCTTTTTATATAATTGTGTAAAATTGATCTTAGCCACTGAGCCATTGATCTTTGTTTATTTAGAGGTACACCTGCAGTCCACAGTTAAGTAGAAAGTCATAACTGGTACATTATTAAAGGGAAAAATCCCCTCATTCTTTAGGAGGAAGTTTTAGGCTCATTCGAGCAGATGTTAAATGATTGCTGAATGAGGAAGCAAGGGTTGAATTACAGTTTAAGCATATCCCGTGTACCTGCCCACATGTCGGTTAATGCTGGTTGAAGTGCAGGTGTGCATTGTTAGGAATATGGAACATACCAGAATGAGAGTTCCCATGAAAGAGCCTTTCATCACCTCTGATAGTCTGCACTTATAGTTTCTTGGCACAGGTGTAACTTAAAATATGAGGCAGACTTAGAACCAAAACATATAGAGAGAAACACTTTGAAAATGAAAGCAACACCTAAATTTATTAGTGCCGATAGAGAGAAGATAGCACCGTGATGTGTTCCAGTGGGATCAGTAGTCTTCTAACAGCTATAGACTGTGCAGTGACTTTATTTTCTGCTGTCTCTTTGGTCTCCTTCCCCTTCATGCATCCTGCTTGTCCATTGCCATCAAAGACACACACTGTAGTTCTTCTGACACTTTGTCTCCCTCCTGAAAACAAAACAGAACCACAGTTAGAGAAAAAGTTTAAAAATAAAGCAAGAGACTGACACAAATCTACAATACTGCCTTCTTTATGCACTAACTTTGTTACACCTATTCAACTGCTTTTAACTAATGTATAATCAATCAGGTAGCAGCAGCTCAATGCATTTAGGAATGTAAGCACAGTTAAGACGACCTGCTAAAATTCAAAACAAGCATCAGAATAGGAAAGAAAAATGTTGTAGTGTCAGGTGGTGTATTTCAGAAACTACTGATTTGCTGGGATTTTCCCACACAAGCTCCAAAGTTTACAGACAATGGTCTGAGAAAGAGTTCAGCCAGTTCCCTGGGGGAAAATGCTTTGATGATGTCAGAGGTCAAAGGAGAATGGCTGGCTGCTTTCAGCTGATAGGAAAGTGACAGCAACGCAAATATCAGTTGCTACAACTAAGACTTTCAGAAGAGCATCTTTCAAAGCACAACACAGCAGGAGAAGACCACAATGAATACCTCTATTCCTGTCAGCATAGAACAGGAAACAGCCTGTAAATTTGCCCACCAAGCTTAGGCAATAGAAGATTAAGAACAACATTCTGCAACATTCAGATTTTAGGGTCAGAATTTGGTGTAAACAACATGAAAGAATGGATTCATCCTGCTTTGTACTGACAGTTCAGACTTGGCGTGTAATGGTGTAAGGACAAGAATATTCTTGTCATGTTTTGGGCCACTTATTACCAACAGAGCAACGTCTAATCCCCACAGCCAGCCAGAGTATCGTTGCTGATCACACTGATTTCTTGAATGTGACAGTGAGTTCACCGTACTCCAGTGGCCTCTACTGTTATAAACATAGAATAAAGCACCTTTGGGATGTGGTGGAAGGGAAGATTTGCAGCGAATAATCTGCAGCAGCTGTGTGATGCTGTCACATCAATATGGACCAAAATTTCTGAGGAATGTTTCCAACACTTTATTGAATCTGTGTCATAAAGAATTAAAAAAAAAAAAAAAAAAAAAAAAAGAATTAAGGCTACTGTGATAAAAAAAACAACAAAAAAAACTGACCTAGTACTTCCAAGGTGTAGCTAACAAAATGGCTGATGAGTACACACTTAAAATAAGGGAAAGTGAAAACTTCTTGGACAAGAAATCTTTAACAGACTGATCATAATTTCTGTGTTTACACTAACACCATATTCCATATTCCACTTTGAAGTCAAGTGTTGAGTTATAAAGCAATAATTACCTTTTAAAACAGATTAATTAATAAATTCATTGTCTTTTGTACATTTTCCCATGGAAATAACACAAATGTAATACATGTAAACATAACTGACATCTGAGTGGGAAAAAAAATATCCTTTGAGCCCCCTTCACGTGTTCTAACAGTATTTAGGGCTGCTGTGCACAGTCCTGGTCCTGGTTGTGCACAACGACTATGGAAAGTACAGTCATTGACTGTGCAGGACAGTCATACAGGACTTACTCTGTTTTTAGGGGAACCCTCCACTTTCTTCTTTTTCAGGTCCCACCATAACAAACCTTCTTTAATGTTCTCCCTCTTTGTTGGGCCTGTGTTGAGAGAAAAAGAATGGCGTAATATGTTTTAAATGCACTGTTTGATTGCTTTGGCATATCTGAAGTGTGCGCACTTTTATTATCTTGAAATCAAATAAAAGCACTGTGAATCAGCAGTTTTCCAAACAAAATAACAGCTTTTTACCTGTTGCGTAGCTCACAATTACACCGACAAGTACAACTGAACTAGTTGCCATGGCACCGAAGTAGAGGTAGGACATGGAGTAGAAGTTTAACAGGCCCCTAGTTTTGGGAAAAACAGGGTAACAACTATTATTATTACTATTATTATTATTATTACTATTATTATTATAAACTAGCATGTACGTTTAAGCCTCACTGAACTCACTGACCCCTGGTTATTGGGGTGAAGCCGGGTGGAGACAGAGTGCTGGTCTTCGATAGGTATGCTACTCTGGGTGGTGTTTATGGATTCACAGGAACCTGCTAAGCTGGGCAGGACACCCATGGTCTCCTCACTGGGTGGATACAGAGTTGAACCTACAGCTAGCCACATAGAGACAAGGAAGCCAGCTAATATCCCCGTGAATGCCCCCTGAAACACAGATAAAGCAAATGAGCATCCATGGCCAGCTGGTTTCTAAAATGTTTACCTGTAGCACAGTGTCGCTGTGAAAAACAGTAATGGCCCATGTGAGGTAACACACACTCCACGTCAGTGGGACCTCCTTAAATGTAAGGAATTCAGAAAGTAAATATGTGCACTGAAAATTTTCCAGGGAAAGTTGTCTGGCTAACAGAACAATATCAAGGTGCTGTGTCAAGAGCGATAAGTGTGAACTGCTTTTTAACTGTTTCACTATTAAACGAGAGCTCACAAAGTTGCTGCTTTAAAATGTTTTATGTGACGTGTCCGAACAAAGGAGTGGTGTTAACAGTAACACAGATTCATCAAGGATCTGTGACTAACACCCAAGTCTTCCTTAATAGATAAGATAGGTGTCTACATTAATACATGGCAAACATTCAAGTTAATAATTGTTACATTTTCAAGAAATACGTTTCAAAATTTCCATCGAGTATTATGCAATTTAGTTTGAGACATTCTCCTGATATTTTTAGATTAAAGAGAATACAATTCAGGCCATTGTTTAAGTCGTTTGGCTTTTACCTGTGAATTTAATCTAAGTACATGTGCTTCTTGGAAGTATTTCTAGATCATTTCTTTACCAGTCACTCACCAGTCTGTTTGCTGCTGGGAAAAATATTCCCAAAATAAACACTCCAAGTAATGGGCCGCTGACCACACCCATGACAGTAAATGATCCCTAAAGAGAGAAGATAAATGGTACGTTCGAAAATCAACCCAAAAAACTTTGTTACAGAGTACAGTATAAATCTTATCTGTAATTAGTTACTCAGGTCAAAAATGTAACTGTCTTACATCTCTTACATATGCACTGCATGCCTGAATTACGGCGCCCATGTGAGAAAAGTGCATCTAACATTTCTGAAGTTTCAAAATACCTCCTGCTGTGTGTGGCACATCTGAAACTGCAACTTTTACACAGTCTTCCAACATTATCTGGGTTTCATGTATGACAACAACAATAGTTGTATAACAACAACTATTGTTTTATCATTTTTGTTAAAAATTACAAAAATCTTTGGTAAAATGATTGATTATGATATTATTACCTGAAGAACTCCCCAGTTCACTAGGGAGGAGAGTGCAGCCACCAAGATACAACCACCACCATACAGGAGTGCTTAGAGAAAAGGTTCAAAATGCATTATTGCCGAATATGACTTATTCTAAGAATCTGGGACTAAAACATTACAGCAGTAAGTGGTATAGTCAGCCTACACAGTCCTCTGGAAACCAGCATCAGTTTCTTCTGTGTCATGTGAAGCAGATAGGGGTGCAGGATATCCTCAATCGTCACCGCAGCCATGGCATTGATGCTTGTGGAAGCCGTACTGTTAAAAAGAGGCTTGATTAACATTAATCTCATAGCGGCAGCTCATTATTTGATGATTCTTTCTTGTGCATAAAAATGTGTAATATATATGTATACAGTATGTAAAAGATGTAACATGCATATGATGAATGTTACATGTTAACAGGGGATATGTAGTTTAGTCTGATATTTCCTCACATTCACTTGAAGACTGAAGAGTTTTCTGTCTTTAAACCTCAAATAGCCTTAAACCATCACACAAGTTACGAAATGTCTCAAGCGAAGTTATTTATGCTGGCTCCTTGTAATGTGAGGGACATACCTGCTTCAGGTAAGGTTTAAAGAAACGTAGATTTGGATACCTCAAAGTCCCGCTGTATGCACAGGCGAGGAAAAGACCTGGGAAGCCCGGGTAATTTTCGAATATGTCCAGCACAAAGTACGGCATAAGCTTCATCAGATGAATAAAGAGTAAAAAAACCAAAAAAAACCCCAACAATAAACAGGTACATCTGGCATGTAACATACAAGCATACCAAAACACACTAGTTATTAGTGGTATTCAGTCTTGGCCACATAAAGGCCCTGCTGAGATAATAGAAATGTCCGTATTTGTTTGTTTGTTTTTTTCCTTGTACAATATGGATATTTACTGTATACCTCAATATGCAACTAAGTAAAATATTCCATTTAGCCATTAGCCTAATTTAACAATAAAATGAGTTTAGCTAAGAACAAATGTCTGCATCTCAAGAAACATCTTAAAACTGACTCATTAAATATTTTGTTGCTCAGTACAAAATGAAAGTAATCTGATTACCAGGTCAGGTTTAGAAATCCTCCCAGACTTCAGCGGATCACACGTGTTGTAAAAAGCAAACATGACGATGCCACAGGTTGCTGCACTGCTCACAATGAGGCACAGACCCACTTGGTTCACAAACAGTGCCCTGAAAATGAAACCAAGCATGATGACTGTTTCCACTTCCTACTTACTGGTGTGGGAAAAGTGAAAAACTGTTATTATAAATTTTAATCTAAAACTTGAATTAGATATCCATCTATGCTTGGAAGTAAATTTACATTACAAAGAATTGCTGGTTAATATATGGAGATGTTCACTGTCATAATAACACATTCCTTCTTAAGTGTAATCAGTATATGTACATGCAAATATCATAATTAAAAAACCCAAATCGATGGATATGAAATGTCTGTAGGTCTGTACAATGCTTTATAATATCAAGTGCCTATTAAGAAGAACTAGTGCCTGAACTATCAGACCTGGACAGTCCTCTCACTTTGAGAAAACATGAATGAGGACCACAATAGCAGACACCTGGAAAATAATGATACTGTCCTGAGGGAGTCACTGTGAAACAATCTACCTTGCATCCATAATTAAATGACAAAAGAACAAGTCTTCTTATTAAAGCTATTTTAAACCATTAGATAAACAAAGATGTCAGAGCTTTCATGAGGATTTTAGAAGACGAGGCTATTCAGTCCAAAGTTGGAGAGTTTTGAAAAATCAGAAACAGGGAAATGGCACAAAAGCAGTCAGAGAATAGCACATTTAAAAAGATGAACGACAGCAGAGTAATGATGCAAACTGTAGAGCCACAACAATGTTTGATGCAACATATTTTGAGACAATGTATACATGGCTACAATAGCATCTATGGTCAGCCCATAGCACCAACAGCAAACTGGCCCCAGACTGGCAACTTTTAGGCTACAGGTCCATTTTGTTAATCTGTGTGTGTGAGACAACCATGTTGGGGACATCCCCTCTGACTGACATCATGCAGAGCCAGTCTGAAGCCTGAGCTCTTGGCTCATGGGGTTAGTTAAACACATGCTGACCTTATTATTTGAAACTCTGACCTCGTCCTTGTCTTGTCGCATGGCTTTTCAGTGGTTGGTTACGTTTCAGCTATTATAACTGAAACATAATCAGATTTCATGGATACTATGCTTGTGTCATAGTCTGTCTGTTTCAGCATGTAGGTGTTCACTCACCACTGCGCCGCTCTCTCTGATCGACAGGAGATGTATCGCTGGACTTGTGCTTGGTTCACTCCGTACATGGACAGCCAAACCAATGCACCCCCAACAGAGAGGCTCCAGAATGTGTAGCGATGCCGTGGGTCAAAGCTAAAACTGTGGAAGATCCAAGTAGCATTTGCAGTGACTTGTTCAGTCTTTTTGTATCAAGATGTAGTCGCACACTAATGTACATTTATAAAGACATTCATAATTAAAAATGTTTTTTACTCATTAAAATTAATGCGTGATCCATTGTTTGCAATCCTCAGTACTTGTGCCGGACCACCAACCAGGACTGTGCCATGGATGTAAATGGCCACAAAGCCCAACAACATGACAATGATCTGGAATACATCAGTCCAGATCACAGCTTTTATTCCACCCTATACAGAGATGAGAGGAGACAGAAACAGAGCGTGAGACAAATGTTCGCACCTTAATAACTTTGTGTACGGAGTTAAAACTTAATACAAAACCTGAAACACGATGTCAGCTGAATGTTTGTGTTTTAATCTCTGATTTCAGTTTACTGCTCTGTGTTAGATATACAGTAACAGCATTTTTATTCTCAGAGAAGTCTGAGGTTAGAAGACATCTACCACGAGAAAAAACATCCCCCAAAACCAAAATAATCTGCTAGTTTTATCTAGACAACTTACTTTACATTTTATTTTTGTTTAGGCATCTTATTTTGAAATACATCCTGCACAAATGAGCCAACAAGGCATTTTTAAATGAACACTGAACTCTGAAACAGGTGGTGGTCTGATGCTGCATGCTTACTTGTTTGATGAGAATATTAAAGCAGTCTTCTTACCAGTGTGGTGTACAAGGTGCAGATGAGCCCAGTAGAAAATAGAGATGCCCATATGTTGAGTCCAGTAGCTACAAAAACAGTGAATGAAACAACAGCTTTATTTGTAAACTACAAGAACCAGTCATTAATAATGTGGGAAAACCATCCACAAATTTATGGTAAAAAAGTAAAAATTATTTCTGGTACTAATTCAATTCAAGTTATTTTATTTATACAGCGCCAAATCACAACAACAGTCGCCTCAAGGCGCTTTATATTGTAAGGTAGACCCTACAATAATACATACAGAGAAAAACCCAACAATCATATGAGCAAGCACTTTGGCAACAGTGGGAAGGAAAAACTCCCTTTTAACAGGAAGAAACCTCTGGCAGAACCAGGCTCAGGGAGGGGCGGGGCCATCTCCCATGACCGGGGAGAGAGAAAGAAGACAGTACTAAAGAACTAAAGTACTAAAAGACGGTACTAAATATCATACATACAGTAATTAAATTTGCCTTCTTGAGTTTTGAGCAAAGATACTTAATTAAAAAGTTTCATAAAAAGTCAGTGCAGCAGGTCTTAGTGTCAGGTTTAATGTCCCCCTTTCCTATCACTGTTCAGATATTTCTTATCACTGTTTAAACATTCATTTTTGTAACACATATTTCCCTTAAATTTATTCCACACATCCTCTTCTCAGAAATAAACGGTTTAGCTGAGTCAACACTGATAAGGAGCAAAACGTCTGGTGCTATAAATACACACGTGTTCTCCAGTATGACAAAGTGTCAAATAAATGAAAATATCCTATAAAAACAGAGGTCCATGTTTAGACCTCACCTACCTTGATTCAGAATTAAAGCTGGCGCGTAGATGACAATCCCTGTGTAAAGCAGCTGTGAGAGAGGAAATTCAAGCAAAGCAGCAAAAAGGTGATAAACACTGGGTTAAAGGATTGAAGCCACTAGGTTTGCCTGAAGATGAATAAATATGAGAAGAATTTGAAAATAAAAAATGTCTTTGTGAGCTCCAAATTCTTCAATCCAACAGAGAACATTACATTGTCTGTCTTACCGTGGCAACGAGAAACTGAATGCTCCCCAGCAGCTGCATCCCTCTGCCAAATCTCATCCTCAGATACTGTGACAGGCAGATGGTCGGTGTTATAACCTCATCCTTCTTCACCCCCTATATTCACCATGTTTGAACGACTACAGGCACCTTTCAACACTTGGTCAGATAAATTCTATTACTTCGCTGTTGATAAATACATTGTCATGTTTCGTTAATAAAAATCCTCAAATCAAACTATTTTTATTATATTGTTCTAAAATTAGCAGCCACTCAATCATCAGTGGCAAATAAAATTATTGCTCCTGTTACTTTGATAATTGCACAATGTAATGCATATTTATAAACTTTTGAATTTCTTAATTTTTATTTGTTAATCATTGCAATGAGGTCATATGAAATATAAGAAATATGTGATTTAATTAAATAAAATAAAAAACATACAAAATTTGCAATTCACAATGAAAGTTTGTTATATAGACATGTGACATGCAAGGGATATTTCCATAGCAATTTATCTTAGTGTGAAAGGGTTTCGCAGAATTATGTTACATAGAATCATCTAAATATAATTATGTGCATCATGAATGAATTAAAACAATTCAGAAGACTGAAATATACTCATTTCCTTCATAAAATAAATGAGGCAATGACTATTAGGTCATTAGAACCTGATTGGTGCTGGTGATGCCCAGTCGAAAGAAAACCGGCAGGAACAGGTAAGCTGTCATCAAGGAGTTGATGCTTTGTCCGAGGCACATGTAGAGGAATTTGAAGCCATAGCGAAAACCTTCAGAAGGAACACCCAGAACCTGGACTGCTGACATGAAGCTGGCACAGAGAGACAAGCCAACGGGAATCGCTGGCAAGCTCCGGCCCCCAGTGAAGAAGTCGTCAGCAGTTGCTTCTCTTGGCCTTTTCTTCAGGGCCTGGAAAAGTCCTATCGCCACAGAAACCAATAACATGGCAGCAAAGACTGCATAGTCAGCCAAAACAAAACCTGGTCCGGATGGCTCACTAGCAGACTGGCCTTCCATTATTGAGTTTGATAATCTCAGCCCTCTAGATTTCTCCACAGTCAGGATGTTTGGTGAATCTGTCAGCGGGAATTACATCCAATTAGTAACCAAACAACTCCTGAAGTTTGAAATAGTCATTTTAAATTCATATTAATGTATTTTAAATATAAACACTGTGAGAATTCTTAAAGTCAACTAAATGCAACATTTTTGAAAACTGATTTGGGCGGCATGGTGGCAGCGCTGTTACCTCACAGCAAGAAGTTTCCTACGTTCAAATTCATAATCTGGCTGCTGCCTTTCACTGTAGAGCTTTTGTGTTTGTCATGTGTTTCTGTGTGTCTGCTTGGGATTTCTCCAGGTAGTCTGGTTTCCTCCTACAGTCTAACACTTGCAGTTAGTGGGCCGGGCATAATTGGTAATTCTAAATTGGCCACAGGTGTGAATTCTCTATTAGCCCTAACAGAAATGCAAGCTGTGCAGGACCTGGCCCCTGTCGTAGCAGAGTATAGGATGATCAAAGTCAGATAAGTGTTTCATGTGTCACCCTCTTGCATGAACGTGAAATAAAACAGGAAACCACATGCAGTTTGCTGTGCGTAGACTTGTTTTTAACATGTTGTGAAATCATTTTAACCAGTCTTAAGTCTTACACTGTTTACAATGCGACAGCATCCCCACCACACACACACACACACACATATATATATATATATATATATACAGTGTTGGGTGTAATGCGTTACTAAGTAACGCGTTTCTGTAATTAAATTACTTTTCCACTGAAAAAGTAGAGTAACTAATTACTGTTCATTTTTAGGTATTTTAATTACAGTTACTTACAAAGTACTTGTGTTACATTGTAAAATAATTAAACCCGCTGAATATCATTATTTAATTTCAATAATTTATCTTCTAAACTTAGAAGTAAACTCTGCTGATTTAACATCGCTGTAGTGCAGCTGTACGTCATTTCGCGCCAGTTTGCTGCATAGTCGTATTCTAAAGCGGAAGATGTCGGACTCAGCTGAAGCGAGTGGCTGTTTTTTGAAATGGACATATTCCCGTCTCTTCACTTTTCTGAAACAAGCAGACAAGAATATTACAATAATATGTAAGTTATGTCCTGGGGAGAAAAAACTATCAGCTGAAGCGCCTGACACGAGAGCATAGACGAACACTTCTGAGTGATCCTTGTTCATCATCCATGGATAACACCGCGGAAACTCCTGCTAAGCACGCAAAACCTGACTTTACTTCAGCAGCACAGAAAGCGTCTGAAGGTGAGCTTTTTTTTTTCCAAGATGGGGCCACAGGCAGCTTGTTACCCCCAGCTCCCAGCTCTGGCTTTGACTTCTCACCTGATGAAGACCATGGAAAGGCTCATCCTGCACCACCACCGTTCCCTCTCTCACCTAGAGCAGGCATGGAGCACTTTGAGGATCATGTTTTTGTCTTCTCGACACCATCCAGTCTGCACTACTGAGAGGGAAGCTGGAGGGAGCTGGAGTGGGCAAACAGATCACTGCATGTGACTTTCCATGGCTATGTGTCCGAGGTGGTAATCTGCAGCATGGGGGCGCCAGGACATTCTATGACTGTGCCGTTTTCTATGCAGTGGCCTGCTGGGGGAGCAGATGCACAGACAGGGGCAGGAGCAGGACTGACAAACTGGTGCAGAGGTCTAGCCTCTGTGCTGGGATGTGCTCTGGAATCTGTGGTGGTAGTGGGCGAGAGGAGGATGTTAGTCAATCAGACATCCATCATGAGCTTCCCTCTATGAGGGTGATGTGAGCAGCCTCTCCTCCAGGTTGTTCCTCCTGAGCACTCTCAGAAAGTGGAGACGCTGCTGGGCCTTTTTAACCACCGCCGTGGTATTTGCAGTCCAGGAGAGGTCATCAGAGATCTGCACGCCCAGAAACCTCATGGAGTGTACCCTCTCCACACAGTTCCCGTGAATGTAAAGTGGGGCCAGGTCTGCTCTGCCCTTCCTGAAGTCCAAGATAAGTTCTTTAGTTTTCGTGGTGTTCAGTTGGGGGTTGTCAGAGACTGAAACACCCTAGCTGCAGGAAGGAGCACTTTCGCAGATCATTCATCCTGACAGCAGTTAGACTCTATAACTCCTCAAACATGCTGTCATGAGTCACTTGGACATTGTGGACATCCACAGTTACCACTTCATGCATAATGCACCATATATATGTATGGACATGTGCATGTATATGTGTACGCATATGTGTATATATATATGTATATTTAGTGAGTATGGTGTATGTGTGTTTGTACATGTGTGTGTACATGTACATGTCTATACTTATAGATATTTATTACTTACATAGTAAGTGTAGTAGTAGAATAGTATAGCCAGCAGAAAAAGCAGAGGTGGGGGACTCATTGTCTACGTTAACAACAGATACTGTAACCCTGGACACGTCTCCGTTAAATTATCGGTATGCTGTCCGGACCTGGAGCTGCTAGCCGGTAGCTTGTGGCCATATTATCTACCTCGAGAGTTCAGTCATGTGATCTGTGTGTGTGTTTACATTCTTCCGAGGGCCAACGCAGCAGCTGCCTGTGAGGAAATGCACACAGTTACAGCAAGTTACAGCCACCCCCCTCCCCCCACTAGGGAAGTCAGACCACAACCTGGTTTACCTACAGCCACAATAGGGCTTTGGAGTTGACGTCACGCCGCAATGCATTGTGGGAGCTCAGCGCCATTTTCGGGGTCTACGAATCAAAACAAACGCTCTGTGTTGGAACGACGATGACAAGAAACACGCTTAAAAGCAGCTCAAAAGAAAACGGACGGTATAGAGACCGATTGCGTCCAGAGGCGAAGCAGCGGTACTTGAAAAAAAATAGAGTGCATCGCAAATCTGGACCCATATGAAATACGGCAGTGGAGTAAAGACCCAGACGACTTACCGCCACTGTCCTACCCCGATATCTTCACGTATCTTGTTTGTGGAGTAAGCGCTTACACAGCGAACCAGTTTCGTAATTACAAGTCACTGGAGGCGCACATCCAATTTACAAATGGCTGGGTGCAAGATTTGGCTATTTTCAAGCCGCCAAACTCTGAGTACGTCGTCAAAGTAAGTCAGCTGGAGTGCATCGAGTGAAATAGCCATTTTCCACCCCCCACCATAATTAATGTTATACATTTATCATTGAACTGCTAAAATATCGTTATCATATTATATGCCCATAATTGTAAAGTAGATGCAAATTAACACATTGATAATCGGGCAAATTATTAACGCCAATTTGTGTCCTTCCTGTCTCATTTCATTTATTGTCTTTACATCAACCAATCAAGTCACTCCATTCTATGTTTGATCGCAATTTCTATAACTTCCGAGACCACCAACGATGATATTATTCAGCTATAAAGTGTGATGTGAACATATTTAGAACTTACCGGAATGAAAATGTCTTGAGCACACCAGCTGATATCTGGAGACGTAACAGAACTTGATATCAGCTCGTCTCACGGCTGCTATCCAGGCTAGACGCCTTCGTTTGGTAATATCCGATACATGAGCTCCTTCATGTTGCTTCCAGGTTGGGAAAGCATAAAAAGACAATCCAAACTTATTCCCGTGCCGGTCGTAAGATCGAACATTGCAGCCGACCACACAGCAAGTAATGCTTTCGCTCCTTACTTAGACCCCAAAATGGCGGATCAAATCCTTTCCACGCCCACCCCCGTGATCACCAGTCTAACCAATTTCGCTCATAAGCATTCTATAGAGATTGAAAATGTGACGTCATTCAGGGGTAAAACCGCAAAGAATTCTGGGAACTCGTGGCAAGAGGTACTAGCGCACGCAGGCTTTCAATTGAAATCAGTTATACAGCGATAAAAAGAAACACAAAAAATGGCAAGAAGCTGTTGTATTATTAACTGCAATAGCCGGTCGCATGACAGCCACGGGAAGCCGACGGGTAAAGAGATCGGTTGTTATCGGATTACGTCGTTGAAGAGAAATTGTTCGAGCCATGTTTCCGAAGTAACAAAGAGGCGACTGGATTGCAGCCATTCAAAGACAAATATAACGTCCCAGAACACTCCAGCTCACAGGTTAGTCTGCTCCAAGCATTTACACAAAGGTCAGTCTGCTGTTGTAGTTAATGCGTCATTTTTCATAACATAATTGGTGATATAGGTTACAAGCAAGTCTGGCGCTGAACAGAAATTGTCGCGCTATGCTCCTTTATTTATTGTGCATAAATAGTGAATTGTCCTGACACAATATTGCGTTTCGCTTCTGTTATTATGGTACATTGACAAAAACATATACTTTTATTCACAGGATAAAACAGTTGTTTTGTATCACTAATTGCCCAGTACGATTACAGCATACAGTATTATTGTCACTGCTACATTTCTGTGATGCTACCAGAAATTATTTCCACTACTAATTAATTACCGTTGAGCTCAAAGGTCCTATTAATAAACGGTTAACGAATGTGTATTTATGAGACGATTTGTGAGACTGGTAAACTTATGATATGTACGATGGTCTTTCGTTCTACACGGTGCATTTCAAGGTCCTGTACCCATCCGTCGGTAAACTGTACCTGGGCTTGTTGCAGTGACCTGAAGTTACTAAACTTCATGAGTGTATGCACTCACTCCAAGAACCGTATAATTATAAATATGAGCGTGGTGAAAGTTGGGCAGCACGCTAACGTATTTTGTCCCTCTGTGTGCTCGTAAGGGTCTAACACTTTCACTGGTTTGATTTTTTTCCTCGTATCTTTTCTTTGACTTTTCATTAAGTCTGTCTTTGTACGGACCGGCATTGTTCTCCTTCGTTTTGTACATACCTTTTTGGGGGGCAAAGAAAAAGCAAGAATTTATTGGAACCGAAGAATGAACGTTTTGCGGTGCTGCAAATGCTTGCATTTGATGCAGGTACTTGGATTGTTTTGCCACGAGTTACCGGCATGCAATGCGCGAAAGTCACGTGGTCTGTCAATCTCTATACACATCCCTCATCCAAAGGCAGCCTGTCACAACGCGCTCCATCCGGAGATGGACCCCAGAAAAGGAGGATGCTCTGAGAGACTGCTATGACACCACAGACTGGGATGTGCTCCTGAGCCCACATGGTGAGGACATAGAGGGGGCGACACACTGTCTTACAGACTACCTCAACTTTTGTGTGGACACGGTCGCCCCTGCTAAGACGGTACGGTGTTATCCTAATAACAAACCGTGGGTAACACAGGAAGTCAAAGCTGTCCTCAACATGAAGAAGAAGGCTTTCAGGAGCAAAGTGAAGGAGGAGATGAAAGCAGCACAGCGGGAGGTGAAACGCTGCCTGAGGGAAGCAAAGGACACCTACAGGAGGAAGGTGGAGCAGAAGTTGGAGAGGAACAATATGAGGGAGGTCTGGAATGGTGTGAAAACCAAGGCCACAACAGCACAGTGGGGGGGACTGTGGAGAAGGCAAACGAACTCAACAACTTCTTCAACAGGTTTGACCAGCCCACAACCCCCCCACCCTCACCCTTTACTACAGAGCCCTCTCCCCACTCTCCTACCTCCCTCGCTTCCCCCCCTTCCTGACACATGACA